>NC_082661.1:91942617-92245647 GCF_025265405.1 Mesoplodon densirostris
CTTCACACTGACAGAGCACCAACAAGGGCCTTACACACTGAGGCTCATTCTGGATGTGTTAATGGAGGCTCCCTCAGGTCGATGATATGGTAGATAACTTATTTTCTGCTTTGTTTGTCTAGCATGGTGATTCTGATAATGCGCTCCAAAGCAATTTAGGTGCTGTATAATCTTGAGAAAGTTATTTAAACATGCTAACTCAAAGCTCCTCCTTTTTAAATAGATGAAATAATTATTTGCCCATATTAAATGTCTAACATAACAATACCTCAAAAATAATAAGTACTCAATAAATGTTTGCTACTACCTTTGTTTACTAATTCTATTATCACTACTAATAATGATAAAACTATTATTTTGATTTCAATGATATTTCTTCCTCTTACAGCTGTGAAAATTTCAAAGCAGATCAAATACTTATAATAATTAACTAAAAACTGCTTAAAAAAGAAATAATTTTTTATAGCAAGCAATTGAGACATATAATGTTATATCTACTTATAATGTTTTAAAATTATATATCCTGTGGAAAAAGGCAGGGTCAAAGGCCTGCTGGAAGCAACAGATAAATCTGTTGGAAGCAACAGATAAAAATCACATCATAGCACATATATTCAATAGTGAGAATTTTTTTAATTAAAGTTATTATATGTGGGGATTTTCCCCCTCAGATGTCCTGTTTCATAGAGGGAAAAGAAAGAGTAAGAGAGGAAGGAGAGAAAGAAGTAGAGAAAGGAGGGGGGAAAATCTGCAAATAAACTTCTCTATTCTTCATATTTCTTTGATGTTTGCTTGACAATGTGTTCTGAATGATTTGCAGCTGAGTCTTCTAGAACTTTAAAGTTGGAAGGTGTCTGAATAATAATACATTTCAAGACAGTTTTTCTGTGAAAATATGACACAATTGATGCTTAAGGAACTAATTGATTAGCCAAAGGTATTTGTTTAGAGGATGGAAAAGAGAAAGAGCCATTTATCAGGGTGAAGACATTTGGGCTGAGTCTAATTTTTTAGATGACTTTCAAAGCCATATGCGGATTTTTGTGTCTTCATTATCAGAGCAAAGAGTGACATGCATAGCCAGTTTAAATGTAAATTGTCATAGACACTACTGAGATCACTGGAGTTCAACTGAGAAAAATACAGGGTTTTGGGTTTTTTTTTCAGATTAAGATAATAGGATACTTATCCCTGCCAATAATTCCATTCAGTGTAGAGACTAGTGTGAAGTCAAGGTTTTGGGTTTTGTTTTACAACGTCTCTGGGGCAAGTTTTTCTCCACATACAATAATTTAAAATATTGTCAAAATTTGTCAGTGACCAGCAGGCAATTTCACACATGAAAAAGATTTTTTAATTAAAGCATTTTCCCCAACTGAATATACCCATTTATCCCTTTTCTAGCCACAGTGGTATGCAGATTTATGGACATGGAGCATAATCACAATTTTTAAAAAATGAGTGTGTACAGTGAAGCATATCATACAAAGCACCTGTTTTTCTTCATTGTGGTATGCAAATAAAAGTCTACCATCCCCCTCAAAAATAAATAAGAGAAAAAGAATTGACCAATAATGTTTTTTTACAAAGAATCCTAATATAAAGAAATGGTTTTACCAATATCTATTTCATGATGACCCTTTAAGTTGATTTTTCTTTGAATTTTATTTTATTTATTTTTTATACAGCAGGTTCTTATTAGTCATCAATTTTATACACATCAGTGTATACATGTCAATCCCAATCACCCAATTCATCACACCACCATCACAACCCCCTGCCGGTTTCCCCTCTCGGTGTCCATACGTTTGTTCTCTACATCTGTGTCTCAATTTCTGCCCTGCAAACTGGTTCATCTGTACCATTTTTCTAGGTTCCACATATATGTGTTAATATACAATATTTGTTTTTCTCCTTCTGACTTACTTCACTCTGTATGACAGTCTCTAGATCCATCCACAACTCAACAAATGACCCCATTTCATTCCTTTTTACGGCTGAGTAATAGTCCATTGGATATATGTACCACAACTTCTTTATCCATTCATCTGTCGATGGACATTTAGGTTGCTTCCATGACCTGGCTATTGTAAATAGGGCTGCAATGAACATTGGGGTGCATGTATCTTTTTGAATTATGGTTTTCTCTAGGTATATGCCCAGTAGTGGGATTTCTGGATCATATGGTAATTCTGTTTTAAGTTTTTTAAGGAACCTCCACACTGTTCTCCATAGTGGTTGTATCAATTTACATTCACACCAACAGTGCAAGAGGGTTCCCTTTTCTCCACACCCTTTCCAGCATTTATTGTTTGTAGATTTTCTGATAATGCCCATTCTAACTGGTGTGAGGTGGTGATACCTCATTGTAGTTTTGATTTGCATTTCTCTAATAATTAGTGATGTTGAGCAGCTTTTCATGTGCTTCTTGGCCATCTGTATGTATTCTTTGGAGAAATGTCTATTTAGGTCTTCTGCTCATTTTCAGATTGGGTTGTTTTTTAATATTGAACTGCATGAGCTGTTTATATATTTTGGAGATTAATCATTTGTCATTGATTTGTCTGCAAATATTTTCTCCCATTCTCAGGGTTGTCTTTTCGTCCTGTTTATGGTTTCCTTTGCTGTGCAAAAGCTTTTAAGTTTAATTAAGTCCCATTTTTTTATTTTTGTTTTTATTTCCATTACTCTAGGAGGTGGATTGAAAAAGATCTTGCTGTGATTTATGTCAGAGAATATTCTTCCTATGTTTTCCTTTAGAGTTTTACAGTGTCTGGTCTTACATTTAAGTCTCAAATCCATTTTGAGTTTATTTTTGTGTATGGTGTTAGGGAATGGTCTAATTTCATTCTTTTACATGTAGCTGTCCAGTTTTCCCAGCACCACTTACTGAAGAGACTGTCTTTTTTCCACTGTATATCCTTTCCTCCTTTGTCATAGATTAGTTGACCATAGGTGTGTGGGTTTATCTCTGGGCTTTCTATCCTGTTCCATTGATCTCTCTTTCTGTTTTTGTGCCAGTACCATACTGTCTTGATTACTGTAGCTTTGTAGTATAGTCTGAAGTCAGGGAGCCTGATTCCTGCAGCTCCATTTTTCATTATCAAGATTGTTTTGGCTATTCGGGGTCTTTTGTTTTTCCATACAAATTGTGAAATTTTTTGTTCTAGTTCTGTGAAAAATGCCAGTGGTAGTTTAATAGGGATTGCATTGAATCTGTAGATTGCTTTGGGTAGTAGAGTCATTTTCACAATGTTGATTCTTCCAATTGAAGAACATGGTATATCTCTCCATCTGTTGGTATCATCTTTAATTTCTTTCATCAGTGCCTTATAGTTTTCTGCATACAGGTCGTTTGTCTCCTTAGGTAGGTTTATTCCTAGGTAGTTTATTGTTTTTGTTACCATGGTAAATGGGAGTGTTTCCTTAATTTCTCTTTCAGATTTTACATCATTAATGTATAGGAATGGACGAGATTTCTGTGCCTTAATTTTGTATCCTGCTACTTTACTAAATTCATTGATTAGCTCTAGCAGTTTTCTGGTGGCATCTTTAGGATTCTCTATGTATAGTATCATGTCATCTACAAACAGTGAAAGTTTTACTTCTTCTTTTCCAATTTGTATTCCTTTTATTTCTTTTTCTTCTCTGATTGCCATGGGTAAGACTTCCAAAACTATGTTGAATAATAGTGGCGAGAGTGGACATCCTTGTCTTGTTCCTGATCTTAGAGGAAATGCTTTCAGTTTTTCACCATTGAGAATGATGTTTGTTGTGAGTTTGTTGTATATGGCCTTTATTATGTTGAGGTAGGTTCCCTCTATGCCCACTTTCTGGAGACTTTTTATCATAAATGGGTGTTGAATTTTGTCAACAGCTTTTTCTGCATTTATTCAGATGATCATATGGTTTTCCTTCTTCAATTTGTTAATATGGTGTATCACATTGATTGATTTGCATATATTGAAGAATCCTTGCATCCCTGGGATAAATCCCACTTGATCGGTGTATGATCCTTTTAATGTGTTGTTGGATTCTGTTTGCTAATATTTTGTTGAGGATTTTTGCCTCTATATTCATCAGTGATATTGTTTTGTAATTTTCTTTTTTTGTAGTATCTTTGTCTGGTTTAGGTATCAGGGTGATGGTGGCCTCATAAAATGAGTTTGGGAGTGTTCCTTCCTCTGCAATTTTTGCATTTACATTACCCCCCTATAATTACAAGTAGAGTTATAAAGGTGAGGAACTTGTCATCTCAATAATAGGGCATTTTGCCACTCAGATTTCAGTACACAAGACTCAAGACTGATAACCTTTACTTTTGTTCATCATAAGCTTTTTCCCTGATGCAATAATGAAAGCATATTTATTTAATGTATGTATTCATATTTGTATAAACACAATACCCCCCCTTACTCTAAGTATAACACAGAGTTTCAAAACAGTTTGGTCATGGATCTTGCTCATTATGAGCAAAAATTAAAAAGCAAAAACTTGCATTCAGTTCAAAACAAAAATGTATAACATTTAACATTAACTGATCTGTGTCATCTTATTTAAGAAATTTAAAAGGAAAATGTAGATTAAATAAGCAAAAAGGATAAACATAATAGGAATAAAAAAAAGAATGAGAGATTGTTGAGGAAATTTAAGTGTTATAGTCAAAATTAAGAAAGGGAAAAGGCGCTGGCTGATCTTTTGGTGGCAAACGCATGGATATGACACATTTTCTAAACAGTCTATATTACAAGGAATAATAAACCTTGAAGGAACAACAGCTGTTGAGATTTTTCTCTTCTAGGATTTGATGGTGGTGGAAAGCTTTTGTTCTCCTAGCAGCTTGCTGATTTAGTCATGAAAATAATTAGTTGCCAGTTATCATGTAAAGCACCTTCTTTGTGAAAAGAGCATAAGACTCCCTAGCCCATTTTTACCAGCACACTTGGGACTTTCTCTTTCACTGGTCCTCCCTAAGGCTCTATGTGCAGCCATCCTTGTCCTTCTATTGATAATTCTTCTTTACCCTACTGCTCTGCCTTCCATAAATGAGTAGTCTCCTCCACCAAGTAAGGATCCCTTCCTGGCATTAAACCATTTTTTATGTAATAGCCTATAACAAGCTACCAAGATTTTCCTTCAGAAGTAAACATGGGCTAAAACAAAGTTGTCATGATTTAATGGTAAGTTAGCAAGACTTATGTTCAAATTCCAGTTTCAGAACTGGCCATCTGTGTGATTGTGGGCTTGATATTCAACTTCTGAGTTTAAACTTTCTTCTCTGAAAATTAAGGATTCTACCTGAAAATACACATGAAGGCCTAGAACAGTGTATATCATAACATAGTTTCTCAATAAGCAGTAACTGCTCTAATATTATTATTACTACTACCAACACAAACACTACCATTAATAACAAAATTTTATGAAATAAGAGAAATAATATTTTCCTGACTTGTGACTTTATAACTCTAATTTCTGCCCTCTTTTCCACATGAACTTATCCTCCAAGTCTACATTTTCTCCTCTTCTGTCTCTTATAAGGGCATTTGTCATTGGATCTTGGACCCACCTGGATAATCCAGGATGGTCCCATCTCAAGATCTTCAACTTGATTATACCTGGAAAGAGCCTATTTCCAAATAAGGTCATATTCAGAGATTCTGCAAGTTAGGACATAAATATGTTGGGGAGCCACCATTCAACCCACTACAGTAGATCAGATAATATTGCAGAAGTGGAAAACTGATCCTCATAGAACTGTCATGAGTTTTTATAGCTTAAGGTAACATGGTTAGTAAATAGTGAAAATGGGGCTAGAATCCAGTTTATAATTACTAGATATTCATGTGTGCTGGGAAAGGGACTTGATATAAGTCAAGAGATACATGCTGTTGTAAACAACTCAACCTTTCCCCAAAAGGTGTTTTGTGACATAATTGTTCTATAAGATGTTATGAAAAAATGGTACAGGTGAACCAGTTTGCAGGGCAGAAATAGAGACACAGATGTAGAGAACAATTGTATGGACACCAAGGGGGGAATGTGGGGGGTGGGGTGGGATGAACTGGGAGATTGGGATTGACATAGACACACTAATAGGTATAAAACAGACAACTAATAAGAACCTGCTATATAAAAATAAAATAAAATTCAAAAAATAAAATAAAGTAAAATACAAAAAAAAAAAAATCCAGATGTAATGGAAAAGTCATGAGGAAGAGACTGTAAGTTCTAGTAAGCCTATAAAATGACAGGTTAAATAAGGTTAAGTGGTTTTCTTTATCACAGAATGTAAAGCCTTTGACATGTTAAAGTATAATTTTTACTAAAAAACAAACAATAAAGAATACTAGATAGTACACAGCATTTCCAAAACCTGTTTAACCCTAGATTTTTCTTCTTGCCAGAATATCTTTTAAGACTAATTTTTGTAGCACAAATTTTGGGGACAAGTTGGTCTAACCTAAAAAAAAAGAAATGTAGGACTGTAATGTCTGAAATTTGGGGCCAGGTAGAACAAAGAAGTCCTCATTGAGAAAAGATGTGTGAAGGGAGAGCACCCACTAGAGACAATACAGCAAATATTTATTGACCACTTACTCTGTTTACTAAAGTGTTACATTCTGAATACAACTGATGTGCTCCCTGCCTTCTTGTAGCTTACAATGTAGTTAGGAAGACAGTCATTAAGCAATTAATTTGAAGGAAGTATGATGAAATTCATGCCAGCAAAACATTGAAGTATGTATTAAATGTCACTTCTTCAATTACTAGAGTTGGTAATGGGTAATGCTCCCCATTACCTACTCTAGGAATTGAGGAAGTGGCATTTAAGCTAACCCCTAGAAAAAGGATTGAATATAACGAAGTGAAGTGGAAAAGAAACAAGTTCTTGTTTGCCAAGATTCAGAGCTAAGAGAAGTATCTATACCCTCAATCAAGTCCAGAATAAAATAATTTCATATGACTCTTTGATTTGGGAGTTGTTAACACAACTTTAAAAATTAAAATTTCAAATTCGATTTTATTTTAACCAATAAATGAGACAGAATCTTCACTTAATCCTTGGGCCATTACCCCTTCCTGACTGCCATGGCATCTCTCTCCCCACTTCTGTGCTTCAGATTATCCTTCACTGCGTTCCTAAATCTTACCTCTCCTTTCTCAACTCCCATTAATTTCTCATTGTAGTGAGATACAGTTTCTTAAGTAAAACAAGAGGTTTTTATAAAAATTACTAAGAACTTGCATTACAATTTACACTCACACTCACAACTGCAATTCTTCTGTCCATACAAACTGTTACAAACAACAGAAAGAAAAGCCCTAGTTTTCTGAAAGAATTATACAGTTATACACATTCCGTTGGTATGTTTTGCTTGGGGGTGGCCAGGTTGAAAAGTGACGGTAAGATACAAGGTATAAAAGCTTGTGAATTCACAACTAACTCAGAAGATTAAGTGATTTTTTTTCTCAAATTGTAAATATATAAATCAGTCAGATTTAAGATTAAATCTATCATGATTTCATGATTTTTTAAATTCTAAAAGAGCCCAGTATGGTTTTTTTTTTTAACATTCTTTTGCTTCACTTTACTTACTGTTTTCTCTATTATCGTGCCAGCATAGTTTACTGCCTACATGTTTTTCTCCCGGGTTCATATATACTGCTGCTGAGCAATTTCGACTTTCCCACTTTTAGTATAAGCCAAGACTTGACATCAATAAGAACTCCAGGCCAAAAATATTATTCCCAATGAAAGTATACAGCCAAATGATATTTTCCAAAAATTCTCAGCTTGGAAAACCAAGAAAAATGCAAAGTAATTTATGTAAAGAAGAATCTCCTGTACTTGACATTGAACATTTTAATTAGAAATGCATATGGACCATATGTTAATACTGCCTTTCAATGTCTATCCAGAGAAACCACAGTATCTACCAGGATATAAGTTGAAAAGAGGGATAAATTGTCTTTGCATCTTTTAAAAATTCTTTAGAATCTCCAGAGAGGATATATACAGTCCAAATAGATTTGGGTTGATTTTCTTGGACTCTTACATCTATTTATTATCTCCAGCTTTCTTGTTGCAAGTAAGGAACTTGTATTCATATCTCCTGGAGGTTACAAAAGAATGTATAGAGCAAAATTCTTTCATGTGCGAGGTTTTTTAAAGAGACATGTAATGATATTTCTGCCTATCAAAGCATCATTCAGAATACTGAGAATCTGTGTTAATATATTTATGTCAACATAGTCACATGGAATCATTTAAAGTGCAAAAGATCTGGCTTTTTCATGAGCATCATAGTAAAACTTACTAAATTCAGTAAGATTTTTAAATCTGAATTCTTTCACACCAACCTTGCATCTGTACATGTTAGTTAGGAGGTGATGATGGAAAGAACAGTGGCTTGGGTTCTGGCAGTGACTTCAAGGTGGAAGAGTTTGGGATAAACTTTAAACTCAAATTCTAGTTTATCATCTTCCAACAATTTCAACCAATGTATGAACCTAAAAGCTTTTTGTCATAACTCTCTAACTAATGACTGCTCACCACTTGCACCAGAATTATCTAGCGTGGTTGCTAAAGATTCTTGAACCCCACCCAAACCTACTAAATTGGAGTCTTGAGAAATGAGATCAAGACATCTACAATTATATAAACATTCCAGAGGATTCTTCTTTATTGTTTGATAAGCACTAATATAGAGTGGATGATTTTGATAGTTATGTATCATTCCATTATCAGTATTATATTTATTTTACAAATTGAATTAATAATAAGAACAATAATAGCTTTCATTTGTATAGAGGCTTATAATTACAACTTCAAAAAAAACTTCCATTCTTTTCTTCGTGCCAGGCACTGTTTTCCACTTCACACTAGAAATGTCAAAGAAGAAACAGGCCACAGATCCTCCTGCAGCCCATCAGGGATATTTGCATTAGCAAATTAGGAACAGATGTCATTAGAATAGAAACTCAGGTGAGAAAGATTTTGTTCTTAAGCTCTAATCTTGAAGTAGGCATTATCAGAGAAAATGATGTTTTTGCAGTTAGTATAAAGCATTCGACTCATTGAATATCCCAATCTGGTGCAAACCAGCGTGGGTTATGGCGCGGTGTGAAACAGGAAATAATACGTGGGCATGAAAGAAGGGAGTGGATCACCAAGCACAGAACAGAGACTCTTCCATTCATCTTATTTGATTGAAAGTTTTACCAATTTTATAGTGAAGCAATAGCTCTCCAAAAGGTATTTTAATGATAGGTTGCATTGTGTGCATTTTATGACTAGCATGTGGATAAAATTAAATATCCTAATCTGCAAAATTAGGCAATAGCCCCCCCTCGTGATCCTGTCTTTGCACCAACAAATGAGCCTATTATGTGCCAAAAAAATCTTTAGGACTCTTAACTGTCATGAAATATTGGGGAACACATAACTCGGGTATCTGGTCATAATCTTTGATTTTCAAAGTCTCATAATAAAATTTAAAAAAAAACAACAACACTGAACCCACAATGGGGGGTTAGCTGTGCAACAAATATGACAGAATACAGTGTTATGTGTACATACTGGGGAGATGGCAGGAGAGCAGTTTGTAAATTAGACCATGTGTGGCGTTAACTCCACAGAGGGGACAAGTGAGAGAAGCCAGAGAGATTTGGCTCAGCTGATAGCTGGCTGAGGTCAGGATGTCAAAAATGAGCTATGGCTATATGAAGTGTGACACCGGCTGACCCCTCACACACGAGCACACACAGGAACACATACTCAAGTACACAGGCATGTGCTAAAATGGAACCTGTGCACTCTGGGAGTCAATGTGTTGAGACGGCTTGTGCCTGAAGAAGCCCAGTCATCCTTTCTCTGCATCTCCCCTTTGAAAGGCCCTGGGCCCTAAAAGGGAAAGCTATTTCCTTTCTTGATGGAGAGATACTGAAGGGCATTAAAGACTCAGTGCAGAGTTTCATATACAGAAAGGCACTGGTGGTGACGTGAGCAGTAGCTTAAACCTCCAAAATGCACACTTTACCAAAAGGAAGGGAACTCCTGAGAAGAGAGCCCTGAGACTTTGTGTTAGAGAGGCTGACAGGGAGCTGGGATCCATGGGCTAGAGCCACATACCTCACCAAATTCCCCCACCCCGGGATGAGCTCTACAGCCGAGTGCTACTACAGTAAATGCCCAGACCCAGAGGCCCTCCTCCTGGTACTGATGGCAGGAAGCCCAGGTGGCTGCAGTTAGACTTGGAGGCCCTGCCATCCTCACTGCTATACCTGGATGGGGAGCATGGGATGCACTGTGCACAGAAGTGGTGGCACCTGGCCAGGCACCAGCAGGCTTTAAGAGGGGCCAGCCCTGCCGGTATCCCCACATGCAATAAGAGCAGGTGTGCTTCTGACTCCAAGGGCATGGCACCCTGTACACAAGTGACTGCCCCTTCCAGTGGCATGAGTGTGAGAGGTGCTACAGCTGAAAGGAGAACCTGATCAACCACCTGCAGCTCCACACCAGGAAGAAGCCCTTCCATAATGCAAAGTGCAGCCTCAGCTTCATGCTCAAGAAGAGTTGTCTACCACAAGCAGAAGCACACTAGGAAGGTGGAGAAGCTCACTGTCTCTCTCCCAGCCTCCTGGACCACAGGTAAAATCTGACCAAGAACAGCGTGGGGCTCTCTATGCAAAAGCCACTTAGTAGGACCTTCTGATCCTCAGTGACCTCAAGTAGGGGGTCACTGGGGCCTTGGGCCTGTCAGCAGAAGCTGCCAGAAGCATAACAGAGCACTCAGAGAACCACACAGTGTCCCTTAGAGACATCTCCACACCTCACATCAGGATCAGAAGTGCTGGGCCTCATGGTAATGACCAAGGTGTGGTTACCCAAGGCCTGTGTCAGCTAGACTGAGAACCTGAGGGTCACTGAGTCATTTGTACTTTGTCGCTTGTACTGACTTTTCATTAATATGACTGATGTGAAGATGAAAAAAAAAAAAAGTCTCCCTACTCAGGAAGTACTCCCTGGTAACCTATGATAATCAATGACAGTGGTTTTGATGGACATAGAAGTGCACTTCCCAAATCTCATTAAAAGGGAGAATTTGTTGCCCTGGCTGCTGGGAATGCTAACAGCAGACAGTCTTCAGCTGTCAACCCCTTTAGGGATTGCCTCAGCTGCAGAGAGCTGTCTTAGCCAAGGTCACATCATCGCCAGCGTGAATTATATCCTTTGACTCTTGAGGCAAGCATGAAAATGCCCAGCCATTTGAACTGGTTGTTCATTAAAAATGACTGATGTGAAGATCAAACAAACTTCTGCTTTCTTAGAAAGTACTCACAGTAACCTATGATAATCAGTAATATCTGCTTTGATGGACACTGTAAAGGGCCATTTTTATCTTCAGAGCTCCCTGTGATGGGGTTAAGCTATCAGACCCATGTTACTGCTCATTTTCCTCTGCCCAACTCTACTTCTTTTACCTCCCTTCCATAAGTATTAATTTCTAGGACTCTCCTTAAAAAAGGTCTGCACATTTAACGTCATCTCAGAGTCTGCTTCCTAGAGATCCAAACTGTGACAGTTGATGTCAAGAGTGGGTCCAAGAAAGCAGGCCTGAGATGAATCTTGGAACTGGATCACTCATTGCCAGCTGGTATGCAGGACACCATTACCTGTGGTTAGGTAAGCATAGGAAATTCCCTGGCACGAGGTGTTGGTCCAGTTGTTAAGAATTCACTCATAAATCAGAATAATGTACCAGTGGAAAGGAATGTGCAATTTATCAGTTGTTTGAAACATGTGGAGGAAATAGTAAGTTTAGGAAAAATAGCATTGAATGAACTAAACTCAATGTATGCTTTACAAGAAAACAACAAAAAGCTGGGATCAATTAACAGTTACCTGAAAGCCAAGTGGCAGCATCTGAAACTATCCATCACAACACCGCCCCACCGCCATTCCTCAGCCCTTAGAGTACATCAAAAACAGTATAAACAGTATTTCCTTGGAGGAGGAGTGTGATAGAAATTGTCTCCAATAAGAATTTTAGAAATGCAGGAGTGTAGGTTCTTACACATCTCTATTTCCCACATAAATTAGATCCTAGTGAAAATAGACCACTGCAAACTTAACCAAGTAATAGCTCCAACTGCAGCCACCTTGCCAGATATAGTATCTTTTTCAGAGTAGGTTAATAGAGTCTTCTGCACATGGCATGTGTACATTGATTTAGTGAACGTATTCTTTTCTATGTATAATGGTACCAGTAAAAAAAAAAAAAAAAAAAGTCTCACTAAAAGTTTACAATTACCTGAAACAGACAACAGAATGCATTTACAGTTTTGCCCCAGGGTTGCATTAACTCCCCCACGGTGTGTCATAATATAGTCCAAAGAGATCAGAACTCCCTGGACATTTGGCAGGATATCACATTGATCCACTCTGGGGGACTTTGTTGAGACACCTATATTAGAGGTGAGATGGATAAACTCTGTGAGGATTCAGGCATCTGACACATAAGTATTATTTTTAAGGATTCTTGGGCATGTCAGGTAAAAAACTATTTCGTCTTGCACCTCTCCGTTTAAAATCTTCTTTTTTCTTCCCATAGCACTAAGAATAAAATCGAAACTCTATCCTCTGACTTAAGACTTACGTGATCTAGGGCTTCCCTGGTGGCGCAGTGGTTGAGAGTCCGCCTGCTGATGCAGCGGACACAGGTTCGTGCCCCGGTCCAGGGGGATCCCACATGCCGCGGAGCGGCTGGGCCCGTGAGCAATGGCCGCTGAGCCTGTGCCTCCGGAGCTTGTGCTCCGCAACGGGAGAGGCCACAACAGTGAGAGGCCGGCGTACCGCAAAAAAAAAAAAAAAAAAAAAAAAAGACTTACGTGATCTAGAGCCTGCCTTTAGTAGTCGGAATCTCTCTTAAAAACTCCTCCTTGCTTCAGAACACTGTATTAATTTTCTACTTTCATGTAACAAATTACCACAAACTTAGCTACATAAAACAATACCCATTTATTAACTCACAGTTTCTGCAGGGCAGAAGTCTTGGTGTGGCGTAACTTGGTTCACTGCTCAGGGCCTCACAAAGCTGAAATCAAGGTGTCAGCTGGGGCCGTGTTCTCATCTGGAGCTTGGGTCCTCTATCAACTTCATTCAAGTTGTTGGTAGAATTTAGTGTCTATGGTTGAAGGACGTAAGTCCCCATTTCTTGGTGGCTGGTGCTTGGGGTCACTCTCAGCCGCTAGAAGCCACTCTCAGTTCCTACTCATGTGACCCCTGCCTGCAGAGGAAGCTCACAACATGACTGCTTACTTGCTTTCAGGTCAGTAAGAGAACCTGTGCTGCTTTTGTAAAATCCCTCTGGATTCTTTTAACAGCCCATTTAATTAGTTCAGGCCCATCTAGAATACTCTCCCTTTATTAGGGTCTACTGATTAGGGAGTTCAAAGCAGCACCTGCTTTAGTGTTTGATTGAATAACTGGGAAAAGATGTGCATACACCATGGGGTAGAATCTTGGCGGATATCTTAGGATGTTGCCTATCCCAATACCAAGAACAAGGCTTGCCTGAGACTGTCTTCATTTTAGCCCTGAAAAATCTTACATTCCAGGACCCCCTCTCAATCCTGGGCAAACCTTGCCCTACTAAACTTCCATCATGCTTGGCCTCCTTTGGTTCCTCAGAAACAGCTACTCCATTTCTCTTTAGGGATCTGATATTAGCATTTCTACCAGGAATGCATTTTCTTCTTCTCATTCACATTTCATATTAAACATCATCTTCAGAGCTTACATTCTCTTGAGAGGAGGTAGTGAAAAGAACAGTTGTAATAAATTAGGGAAGCACACTTGTATGTTAGAAGATGAGATGTCTTATGGGAAAAAAGATGAAACAAGCTAATGAGAACAGGAGTTCTAAACAGAGTGCCAGAGTATATCTCTTTGAAAAGGTGATGTCTGAGCAACTACCTGAAGGGAGTGAGGGCACTGGCCAGGTAAATATCTGAGGGGAGGGTATTCCCTAGAGAGGGAACTAGTGCTAGTTCCTTAAGGTGGAAAATGTCTGGCATATTCAAGAATATGCAGAGAAAATACAACAGGAATGGAGTGAGGGAAAGTGTACTAGGAGATGAGTTCAGAGATAGAATGGGCAACCAGATCATGTAAGGCCTTGTAGAGCATTATAAGATCTTGCCTGCTGAGATGGAAATATAGTGGGGAATTTTGAGCAGAAGAGGGATGTGATCTGACTTAAATTTTATGAGGGACATGATCTGACTTAAATTTTATAAGATTCCCTCTGTTGTGTTGAGAATAGGCTGGGGGTGGGGGAAAGGGGGAAGTAGGGAGAATATTTAGGAGGCTTTACAGAGGTCTATGTGAGTGATTATGGTGGCTGAGTGCTATGTTAACAGTATAAGCAGTTAAGAGAAGTGATGAATGCAGATATACTGACAAATTGATGATGCAATATAAACAAGAGAAAATTGCTGGAGTAATATATTTAAGTAAGTGAGGGGGATAGAATCTATTGCAAAAGTGGAGGGATTGGCTTTAAATAGAAGCACTGAGAGTTCCTACAGCATAAAAGGCAGAGAGAAAGTGTATACGTGTGCAGATATGGATAGTAGATATAAAAAGATCAGGGTAGGAGCTTGGGAAAGTTCTCAGTAAAACAGAAAGCAGGCAGCTGATATGGAGATTTGGAACTGACCCATTCACCACTCAGCAGACAAGAGGATTCTATCCTGGTTGGTAGGTTGGGGCATGGATAGTCCCTACCAAAATGTGTATGTCATTGGCTAAAGATTTTATACAGAGGTGCAGAAATAGCTGAGAGGCAGCCCAAATAAACAGTTGTAAAATTTAGAGTCCAAAGACTTTTGAATGCTCAGCATGGTGTGTGATGTTTTATGTGTCAACTTGACTGGCCAAGGGGTGCCCAGATTAATTATTATTTCTAGGTGACTCTGTGAGGGTGTTTCTGGATGAGATTAGCATTTGGATTGGTGGAATCAGTAAAGCAGGTTGCCTTCTCCCTATGTGGATGTGGGTGAACACTATCCGATCTGTTGGGAGCCTGAACAGAACACAAGGTAGAGAAAGGAGGAATCCTCCCCTTTTTTCCTGATTGCTTCAGCTGGGACATTTATCACCAGCCCTTGGCTTTCCTGGTTCTCAGGCTTTCAGACTCTGAATTGAACAACTGATTTCCCTCGGTCTCTAGCCTGTAGAGAGTAGATGATGAGACTTCTGTTTCTCTGTAATTGCGAGTCAATTTGTCATAATACAATCTCTCTCTCTCTCTCTCTCTCTCTCTCTCTCTCTCTCTCTCTCTCTCTCTCTCTCTCTCTCCTGATTCTGTTTCCTTAGAGAACCCTGACTAATACACTCAGCCAACGTATGTGTATTATGCGGAAGTCAAGGACTTGGCGAGGAAAATGTGGGATCCTGCAACATGAGCTGGGAGATGTGGATGTGTGCACCTGGGGATGCTGACTCTGCAGACCCTGCAAACCCCTCTAAGTTTACAGAGGTAGCCCGCCCCTCCTTCACAAGAGCCAGCCTTTCCACCATGCTGGACTATGATTATGCAGGGCACTCCCCTCCCACCTGCTACATAAGAGACGAACCCTTCAGGAACTACTCTTATTACCTTTTCTGTCTGCCACCAGTGCGACATCTCTCCCTAACCTGCCTGGAGAAGTGTTGGGCCTCATAAGTGATGAAACAGACCATCCAACCAGAGTTTTAAGAATTAGCTAGCTTGTACAAGTAGGAGTCAGGAAAACACTCCTAGGGTTGGAATTTAAGGATGAGTGATTAAGGGGGCTACACTGGACAAATAAGAATTTATTCACTTGGGCTGACAGTTTTCGGGACACAGGGTTTAACACCCTGGTCCTGGCAAGAAGCCCAGGAAATAGAGCAAACTCCCTGCCGGGTGGTTCTCGGAGTCCTAGGAAAAACAAAGACCTATGCTGAGCGAAGTGGAAACCCCTGAGTTATCCTAACAGAGGACAGAGAAGGGAATAAAGAGGCTGAGGTCAGTGGATATTCTGGAATGGAGGTATAAGAAAGACAAGGAGACCCACCTGAGGCTGGGCTCCACAGGAGGGAGGCGAGAACACACCATTCACTAAGGATGTTAGGCCTCCTCTGGCGAGAGGGGAGATTCACCTCCTTCTGTTGACAATGCTCAGTATCATTAAGAAATTCACCAGTAGCTCATCTCTGCAGGCTGGGGTGAAGACAGTTGTAGCTGCCGTGGAGCTAAGCTCATTAACTTCCAGGGTGATGATGCCCCCCACCAATAGAAGCCAGGTGGCACTGTTTAATCATCAGAAGCCAGGAGGCTGCAATTACATTAATTGCAAGGCAAGGTCAGCGGAGAAGCCAAGCGGGCTTTAATCTCAGGGAGTTGTGCAGAAGGTTAATAGAGCATGGCATCCCTGGGGGCAAAACCGATGAGCTGTCAAGAAGGGTGCTTTGCAAAAAAGGCAAAACTGCAGGGGCAGAGGCATGAGGGCAATTGCTCCAATAAAGAATAATGAGCTATTACTCATTTCCCTGAGCCAGTTTTCAAATCTGGAATCCACTGAGTAACAAAGTGACCAGTCCCTGGAAGAGAGAACCTTGCAGCTATTACAAGACTGTAATGATTCTTCAGTCTTTCCCTCAGGGGGAGCTATGGCCATTTACTCAGGTCACTGTGCACTGAGGTAGGAGGAACACTGAAATAGCGGGAGAACTGGGGTCTGAGTTGACATTAAGGCATCATCATGGCCCTCGAGTAAAGTCAGGTGTTACTGGCTCCCTGTAATAAATGAAGCCCTTTCTAAAGTCCAGCTCACAGTGGACAAATGGGATTGATTCAATGTTCATTTCTCCAGTACTCAGGTACATAATCTGAATTGTTATACTTTGCAGTTAGAACGACCCCTCACATACGTAGCCTATAGGGAAGAGCTTTATAGCACGTAAGGCCAGGTGGAAACCTATGAAACTAACCTCCCCCAACCAAGGTAGTAACTGAAAAATAATATTACATCCCAGGGGTGGAGAGGGATGGGATGGTAGAAATTAGCACCACTATTAATGAACTAAAGAATTCAGTAGTGATGTTCTCAGTCTTCTCTGCATTTGATTAGCCAGTCTGGCCCCTGGAAAAATAACTGGATATATTCTTGAGAATGATTTTAGACAAGGGCAGGCTGAATCAGGCAACATCCTTGATCACTGCTACTGTGCCAAATAAAGCAGATTAATAAGGCCTCAGTTACTTCGTATCTGACCATTTCTAGTGAAATGTGTTATTTTCCATTTCAATTAAAAAGAGAATCAGAAACAACTTGTGTTTAAGTAGAATGAATTCATTTACTGTTTTCCTCAGAGCTGTGTTACCCTCCTGCCCTCCATCACAACATAGTACAAAGAGGTCTGAACAACATAAATATCCCCAGAGTATCACATTAATCACTAATATCGATGACATCATGCCAACTGGACAGGACAAGCAAGAGATGGCTAGTACACTAGAGACTTGGTAACACATGCATGCTTCATGAACTGAGTGTTAAGACCTGTAAAGATTTGAGAGACATGCCAATTTAGAGAAAAATTAGGGATGCAATAGGCAGGGGCCTACTTAGATATTGCTTCCAAAATAAGAGGCAAATTATTGCATTTTATATCCCCTAGCACAAAAAGAAAGCACAGTGCCTAGTAGGCCTCTTTGGATCTTAAAACATCACATGCCACACCTAGGAATACTACTGCAGCCCTGGGTGAAATGGAGGCTGCCAAATCTGAGACTTACAGCATATAGCAGCAAGAGGATCATGATACAGGCCCCTGAGAGTCTGGAGCAAGGCCATAGGAGAGAACTGTAAACCTTGTGAGAAACTGCTCCAGGTGTGCTACTGATCCTTGGTAGAGATGGGTGCTTGACTGTGGGAAAGCCTTCCGTGCCAAGTCATATCATGAGACAGCCCCAGCAATACATCATAGAATGGAAATGGTACATCTGAGATTAAGCCCAAGTCATATCGAATATCAGATTTTCTTATAGGTTAAAAGCTTCAGTTTTTATTTTCTTGTACATGCAACAAATAGTATAAGATTTTTCATTACTGATAATGATCATCACATTATCTTTTAGAAGGTGTTAAACATAATTGTATTAATTAATCTTAATGAATTTTAAAAATACCTATGTTATCTATATTGTCCAGAAGTACATTAGAAATATTTCAGCATCAGGGTTTGAAGTAAGAATTTCCTTATAATTTTTTAACATGATTTTTTTCATAGTTTGTTATATTTTAATCTTTAACTTTTAATCTAGTTTTCCCAATAATATTCTGGAATTATAGTCAAAGAAAAATTATCTCTAATGTATAGGTCTTTATCGTGGTATGCCTTGGCAAAATACACAAGAAAATTATCGCCAAGGTATTTGTCAACACAAAATATGAAACAGTAATAGCATGTATAGTTCTTAACACACTGTTCTAAATTGATAAATTTATAAATTTGGTACTTTGCACAATCTCATAATAGCTCTGTTAAGGTCTAAGTACTTGTTTAATGGAAATTATTCTCCCAAATTCCAAGATATCCAAGAATAAAGATGTATTTACACTTTAGGATAGTTTATACAATGAAATATTATGTAAACATTTGAAAATATGTTTACAAAGAAAATTAAATGGCATGAATAATTCTCATACCATATCACATTAAAATAGTCTAACATGCAACTTACATAATTATACTGTGTTTAAATATCTTTCTTTTCCATATGTTTTAAAATAAATATAATTTTATGTGAAAAGCAAATATATATTATATAAATGTAAAATGAATGATTTTCTTTAAAACTACTATATTATTGAAGCTGTAGAATATCATCACTTATATTCATAAATCATAAAGTTTTATCTCCTATCTTGAACAAGACAGACAGCAAATGACATCATAACTTTCTCCATGTTGTTTTATCAAATATCCATTTTGCTCAAATGGTCTCCACGATTACAACATATAATATATAATAATAACACTGTAGTAAGGCCAGACACTATAAAACTCTTAGAGTAAAGCATAGGCAGAACACTCTATGACATAAATCACAGCAAGATCCTTTTTGATCCCCTCCTAGAGTAATGGAAATAAAAACAAAAATAAACAAATAGGACCTAATGAAACTTAAAAGGTTTTGCACAGCAAAGGAAACCATAAACAAGATGAAAAGACAACCCTCAGAATGGGAGAAAATATTTGCAAATGAAGCAACTGACAAAGGATTAATCTCCAAAATATACAAGCAGTTCATGCAGCTCAATATCAAAAAAACAAACAATCCAATCCAAAAATGGGCAGAAGACCTAAATAGACATTTCTCCAAAGAAGATATACAGATTGCCAACAAACACATGAAAGGATGTTCAATATCACTAATCATTAGAGAAATGCAAATCAAAAGTACGATGAGTTATCACCTCACACTGGTCAGAATGGCCATCATCAAAAAATCTACAAACAATAAATGCTGGAGAGGGTGTGGAGAAAAGGGAATCCTCCTACACTGTTGGTGGGAATGTAAAATGATACAGACACTATGGAGAACAGTATGGAGGTTCCTTAAAAAACTAAAAATTAAACTACCATATGACCCAACAATCCCACAGCTGGGCATATGCCCTGAGAAAACCATAACTCTAAAAGAGTCATGTACCACAATGCTCATTGCAGCACTATTTACAATAGCCAGGACATGGAAGCAACCGAAGTATCTATCAACAGAAGAATGGATAAAGAAGATGTGGCACATATATACAATGGAATATTACTCAGCCATAAAAAGAAAAGAAATTGAGTTATTTGTAGTGAGGTGGATGGACCTAGAATCTGTCATACAGAAGGAAGTAAATCAAAAAGAGAAAAACAAATACTGTATGCTAACACATATGTATGGAATCCAAAAAAAAAAAGATGGTTCTGAGGAACCTAGGGGCAGGACAAGAATAAAGATGCAGACATAGATAATGGCCTTGAGGACGGGGGGAGGGAGAAGCGTAAGCTGGGACAAAGTGAGAGAGTGGCATGGACATATATACACTACCAAATGTAAAATAGATAACTAGTGGGAAGCAGCTGCATAGCACAGGGAGATCAGCTCGGTGCTTTGTGACCACCTAGAGGGGTGGGATAGGGAGGGTAGGAGGGAGGAAGATGCAAGAGGGAGGGGATATGGAGATATATGTATACGTATAGCTGATTCATTTTGTCATACAGCAGAAACTAACACAACGTTGTAAAGCAATTATACTCCAATAAAGATGTTTAAAAAATAATAATAAAAGAAAATTGTTTAAAAAATAATAATAACACTGTGTATATTTATTCAAACAGAAGTGTTGTGCTAAGAATACCCAAAGTATTGTGATCATACAAAAGTTAGCACCAAGAACTTATTGTTAAATGATATGCACTTCCTGCCCCAAAACAAAATAATGCCATAAATAAAGCAAATGTCCACAGAATTAAAAGATTAATGTATCTTTCACGTATATGTATTTGTGTATATATACACACATTATATCGCAAATCTCTACTTAACATGTTCATTCTTCTCTGTTTTTGTACTTGTGTAATACAATTAACATGTCTATTTTAATATTCTTGTCTATTAATTGTAATGTCTGTGTCAGTTATGCACTGGTTTCAAATGTTTAATTTTCCTCCTTAGTGTGGTTCATATTTTCCTGCCTTTTTGCCTGGTAATTTGGACTGGCTGCCAGATATTGTAAATTTTACCTTGTTTAGTGCTAAATATTTTCTATTTCCCTAAACATAGTTTTGAGTTTTGTTCTGGGACACAGTTAAGTTATTTAGAAAGAGTTTGATTCTTTTGATATTTCTTTCAAAGTTTGTTAGGTAGAACTAGAGCAGTATTTATTCTAAAGCTGATCATTACCCTTTACTGAGGTAATATGGGTTTAATTTTGTCCTCTCCAAAAAAAGATATGTTGAAGTTCCAACCATTATTTGGACGTACAGTTATTGCAGGTTTAAGCAATTTAAGATGAGGTCACTTATGGGCCCTCATATGACTGGTGTCATTATCAAAAGGGGACTTTGTACCAACATACACAGGAATAAGATGGTCATATGAAAATAGAGCAGAAATTAGAGTTACGCTGCCACAAGCCTAGGAATCAGGGCCCCCAGGATTTAGGAGAGAGATAAGAAGCCATCTCTCTCATAACCCTCAGAAGGGACCAACTCTGCCAACACCTTGATTTCAGACTTGTAGCTTCCAGAACTGTGAGACAATACACTTCTCTTGTTTCATCTACCTAGCCTGTGGTACATTATTACTGCAGCCCTAGGAAATTACTAACTGAGGCAAATTTTTCTGAGCACTCTTCCTATTGCACTACGAACAATGAGGTTTTCCAATCTGACTGTGGTGATAGGCATTATTCTTAGTTCTCCAGGAGACCTGAAGAGCACTGGTATCACAGATCCTTTGACCTGGTTCTTTCTATACCCTTGGGTAGTTTCCTGTTGTGCACACGCTGATCAGTATTCTGTTGACCTCCATATCTCTGAGCAGTTTTTTTCCTCCCTCATATCTTCTGTCCTGCCATCTACGGCAAGCTCATTTTCCTTCCAACTCTCAGCTCTGTCTCCTCAACTAATAAAATCCACTGTGCCCAACCTGGTTCTCTGCATTGCAGCCTACAAACTCTCTCAAGACCGTAAACTCAAAATGGGCAATTATAGGGCTCATCCCATTATCTCTCAGGGATTACTGCTCTTCAGTACCTCATGTCCAATGTCTTGAAAACCACTGTTTCATATATTTTGTCAAGTTTTTCTCATTGTTTCAGGTGTATGGGTAAATCCACTATCTGTTACTCATCTTGGGCAAAGTGGAACTCTATTCTCTTATATGTATTATTTCTTTTTATGACTGACATACTTTTATAACTTTCTCTGGCAGTAATTTCCCCCATAATACCCAGAATGAAATTTTAAAGATATACTTTAGGACATATCACTGCTCTACTTTAAGAGACTCAAGATAAAATCTGAAATCTATTCCATACCATATAAGCTCTCTTTCTTGGACCAGTCCCTGACTATTTATTTGACCTCATCTCCACTTCATTAGCTATGCATCACTCACTGACCTTCTTTGATTTCTTCACATGCACAAGGACGTTTATCCTCAGAGGTTTTACACTTGCTGTTCTCTGTGCCTGGAAAGCATTTCCCAGAGATTTTCTCATAATTGCCTGTCTTTCGTCATTTAGATGTCAGCCCAAATGTCTTCCTCAGAAAGGATTTCCTTAATTCTATCTAAAATAGCTTACCTACCTAGAGGCTCTGTTACCCTGTTTTATTTTATTTATACTACTTTTCCCTATCTGAAGTATCTCAGCTGCCCATACTTCCTTAGAATACAAGTTCCATGAGAAACATAAATTTTACTTTATTGTTCATAGCTACATCTTCAGTGTATAGGTCAGTGTCTATAGAATAGTAGTGCTCATTAAATGCTTTAGGGCACTGGATAAGTTAATTTAAGAAAAGAATGTAAGCAGGTAAACATCTTCCATTCCCCAGCGCTATTAATAATTTAATGATGTTTTGCTTTATCTCTTATTTGTAATTTAGAGTGGTAACTTACATGCTTATAAAGTATTTTATATTGCACACCCTTACACAAAATAATACAATGCTACTGTAAAATAGTTATGCTTATGTTATCTGTTCTTGTTACAGTAGAAAAGAAGTAAGTTAACATGCATAGTCTATAAGGACTAAAAATAGCATTTTCTTTTGTGCTACTTAAAAATGCGTCTCTGGCATTAAAGAGTGGGATAATCAGAAACTTCACGTTTATACGAGAGTAAGTATTTATAATTCCCCATCATTTCTCATTTATATAACTATAATTTCTACTATTCTCTAAGGACAAACCAATCTTCCAATATGACACTTGAGAAGGAAATGTAACTATATTCTTTTATTACTTTAAAAATTATAATGGGGCTTCCCTGGTGGTGCAGTTGTTGAGAGTCTGCCTGCCAATGCAGGGGACACGGGTTTGTGCCCCGGTCCAGGAAGATCCCACATGCCGTGGAGCAGCTGGGCCCGTGAGCCATGGCTGCTGAGCCTGTGTGTCTGGAGCACGTGCTCCACAACGGGAGAGACCACAACAGTGAGAGGCCTGCATACCACACACACACAAAAAATTATAATGATTGAAAAACTCCAATCAGTATATTCATCCAATGAAATTCTTAGTATTATATAAAAGAGCTGTAATTACAGTATATCAGTCTTAGAGAAATATTTTTCTTACCTTGTGGAAATAAGGGAAACGTGAAACAAGACAATAGAAAGAGATGTATGCATAAATGTGTGCTTTTAGCTGAAATTTTGAGTTGGAAAGTCTTTCCTAATAGAGAACAATGGTTTTTACATTGGAAGAGGGGAGCACTGTTATATCCTTTTATGCAAATCAAATTCCATAATGTGGACAGACATCAACTGAATAAGCCTTCTTTCAACTTATTATAAAGCAACATTAAAAAAGTAACTTTAGACATCACAGACTGCAAAAAAGATTTCCGTTACAACCAGCCAGGGTCGTCTTTGTCCTCAGGTTTTGCTAAGCATCAGCCCTAAATTTAATACATCAGGCGTAATTTTCTATATATTGAAATTTGCATGTTCCATGTTTAGCAAAAAGTATATGTATGGGACTTCCCTGGTGGTGCAGTGGTTAAGAATCCTCCTGCCAATGCAGGGGACACAGGTTCGATGCCTGATCCAGGAAGATCCCACATGCCGTGGAGTAACTAAGCCCATGCATCACAACTACTGAGCCTGTGTTCTGGAGACCACAAGCCACAACTACTGAGCCCGCAGGCCTAGAGCCCATGCTCCACAAGAAGAGAAACCACCGCAATGGGAAGCCCTTGCACCGCAACAAAGAGTAGCACCCACTTGCAGCAACCAGAGAAAGCCTGTGTGCAGCAGCAAAGACCCAACGTAGCCAAAAATAAATAAATAAACAAATAAATATTTTTTAAAGTATATGTATGTTCACTGACAATTTCACTGTGTGTATTTATATTTGATTATTTTTTCGAAGGCACTGTTTACTTTTCCAGAGGAGGAAAATGGTGTAGACGGAAATATTTTTCATGGCTAGACGATGTCCATACTTAACAAACGTGGAAACTGCAGTTTTATAAAGGGGCAACCCACATCAAAACTTATTAACTGTATGAACAACCTGGTTTTTGAGGAAAGGGCTTATTGCTGTGGGCAAGTATTTCTAAATACTGAACTCCAGAATTGTATGTCCTTACATGAGCAAGGCTGGGAAACCCCTGTCTAAATGATTAGGACTAACGATATTTTCTCTGTTGGCAAGGCCACTCCCATGAAGGAAGAAGAGGAAGGGGCTATACTACATAAACATAAAGGTCTGAGCTGGTGCATAGTCCAAGTGGTAGGATAACTACCATATATATATTTCATGGGGCTATACAGGAAGTTAAATCCAAATCAAAATGCTGTTTGATGATTATAAATTGTGGCCAGGAAAGATTGATATATGATTTAAAATGCTAAGTGCCATCAGGTTAAAACAATTTCATGCCAAAGTCTTTTTGTTAAGGCTGTAGACCATGATGGCAAACAGATTTGGTTCTTGGGCTTGATCAGTACAGTTTCTTCCCAAACAGGATTAAGAAAGGATGGGGCATACCAATATTTATAACTTTAATCATTTGTAAAGGCTCTCTTCCTAAACAAGAATCCTCCTTTTAATTTTTTTATTTGTTCTACTTTTCCATTAGTTGTGTTAAAATCCTTCACTCAGATTATGGTCTAGTCTTCCTGGTATGGAAACCACTTTTTCCTAAGTGCTTTAGAGATTCTCTTTATCTCTACTCTCTTTCAAAATGAGTTGATTCTATGTTTTAACTCAGTGAGGACATTCTTTTTTTTTCTTATGTGAACATTCCATTGATATGATTCCCTAAGAGAGTTGCCTACTGAATATACAAGTGTATTAAAATACTCAAACATCTCTGGAAACTTATTTGTCAAATTCTTTTTCTTATATACCTTAAACTTTCTTTTGACCATTTCTTATAGATAGCATAATTTAAGAAAAAAAATAACAGCTTCTTTAAAAACTTGTAGTTTAAGCCATGCATTCCTACAGAGCTGTGGTTCTTTTAATTTTCAACTGAGGGTTGGGGGGAATTTAATGAAAGGCCTTGATCATTTCCTAAGAAAACCACACATACATGTGTTAGCACATGTTTTCAAAGACCTATTCTTATCTTAATACTAATTATAAACAAAATGTTTCTCAATTTTTTTTTCTTTTCTCTAACCAAAATCTCATTTTGTCCATCCTGTTTATCTATCATTTCTATGTAGATATCTAAAATCTTAGTCTCTTAGAGGAGCACACCACTTTTACCTTTGTATTAGTGTCATCTCATCCAATAGACTGAAACTTTCAGTATTTGCAGGCAAATTTCTGGACGGGAATTTCTTATTCAAGTTCACTAAGCAATTTCTGACTGGAAAACAAACAAAAAACAGGGAAAGGCTTCCCTGGTGGTGCAGTGGTTGAGAGTCCGCCTGCCAATGCAGGGGACACAGGTTCGTGCCCCGGTCCGGGAGGATCCCACATGCCGCAGAGTGGCTGGGCCCGTGAGCCATGGCCACTGAGCCTGCACGTCTGAAGCCTGTGCTCCACAACAGGAGAGGCCACAACAGTGAGATGCCCGCGTACCGCAAAAAAAAAAAAAAGAAAAAAGAAAAAAAAGAAAAAAAACAGGGAAGATCTATTTTCCTTTTTTTTTGTTTGTTTGTTTTTGTTCACTGTTTCCAGACTGTCCATTCTCCTGCCAAATCAGCACGCATCCCAGCGCTGTACCTCCTTCTGCTGAGCCACACCCTCAGCATCAGGCTATTTTCCATTTTTTAATGGAAAATGTATAATTCAAATATCAACCAAAACTGTCAATCAGTTTCCAAAATGTAACTAAAACATTGTGAGGTAGCATTGTATTAGAATGTTAAATGCTTAAACATTTCTTCCAGAACAATTAAAGTGGCTTTGTGTAGCCATGACCTCTTTTAGCACCAGCTATATCAAAGATGCACATTCCCATTTTTGACATTAGACATGCTTTTCAAAATGTCTACACATGACTCGGATGGTCTAGCAACTGAATTTAGAATGTATTTCTAGAACTTTCTTAGATATAATTTTGTTAAAAATATGTGAACCATTTGGATGTGAATACATATTTTTTTATTTAAACATCACCCAAAACATTGTATTAAAAGGTATGTATGTTTTATGATGCTTTGATATTAAAAAGATTAAGAGGTGTACCAGGGAAAACGTTAAACAGAGAGACTTTCTGTTAAGGTTCTTTCAGTTACAAGTACCAGAAACTAACTTGTGGTAATATAATTAGGAAAATTATTGAAAGGAGACTGGGTAACAGAATCCAAGGAAGAGCTGATCTACTAAGCTTCAGAAAGGGTAGAAATAAGGGTCATTTTAGAGATCTTAGCTATTGAAAGTCCTATACTTTCCCTTAGTAGATGGATCATAGGCCTGTTTAGCCAGGAATTTGATGGCTCTGCAGATCAAAACTCCAAACTCATGGGAGAAAGAATCAGATTGGCTCCGCTTGATTCAGGTGTCCACAGCTGGGCAAATCAACTTGGACTTGGAAGGGTCATGCAGCATAAACATGGTTGCTTATAGATCAGCCATATGGATCAGGTGGCTAGTTCTTGGATCCAGGAGATTTAGCATAACAGTGCTAAAGCTGTTCTCTGTTATTTGCATCTGATTCATCTATCAATCTCTACTGAAGCTAGCCTAGTACCATTTTAAACTGTAGTCATGCTGAATTCATTTTGTGTCCCTTGCTTCCATTATTTCCTAAAGACCTATAATATACCACATAGTCACTACTCAAACATAGAACTTGGAAACATCTATTGTGCTGTTTCATTACAGAAAAAAATTTAAATCAATTAAAGTTAAATAAATCCAATGAACTTTGATACCACTGTTATTCAACAAACTGTTGAGTTCATTTTTCAAGTTAAAGTGAGTTGAAGTCATAATCCTCTTATGAAATTATTAAAATACTACTATTCTGAGTGAAAGGTGGTGAAATTTAGCTTAAATGTTATGAAAAGAGTTTGTTCTTTGTTTGTTTTGTGCTCCATTTTGAAAGATTCTAATTATACCCATTCAGTTCTCTGTCTTCCTCTCGGCAGGAATATCATAAGTTGTGTAAAATATGGATGAGACCTGCCACATGTGACTTAAAATACACAAATATTTATTTTAATTTTTGAAGTAGCTTTATTTCTTTGGCTTTCATGCTTTAAAAAAATCTAATTTTTTTCAGAAATATATTTTCTAAACGCTGATGTGTTATAAAACAGTAAGCTTCTTAGAATCAAATATAAAGCATAGCCTCATCAGAAAATATTCTTTACAATATTCTCTAAAGAATATACAAAATATATAGCTAACATTTCCTAAACACTGCCTACAATATTATTACTAAAGGTAAATGTGAAACCTTATTCTGTCCTTCCCTGTCGGTCTTCCCCAACTCACGACACTCTATATTTTCAAAGTGAAATAGTTTAATTTGAATTGCAAATTTTATCACCCATATAGTTTTCTTCTTTTCTATCTGGATGAATGACAATAGTATATAAGAGTTAACAAACCTTATCCAGTTTTAAATACATTTCTGGTATTGAAAGCTAACAGAGCTGAAAGTTGAATGGGAGAAAGCTCAGCTCCTGTATTCATTCTTTTATTTGTGTTCTGAAAGGGCCTTATGGAGAAAACCTGATAGAAATGTTACGGCATTACTAAATAGATCTAAGTGCAAGGTGAGAAAATAAAAGGTTGGGTTTGCTGTTTCTTTTGTCATTTTATAAGGAATGGGTAGTGCTTTCAAAATGAGGGCCTGAGGCTATGCATGTCCTTTAATTTCTCACACCCTGAGAAGAAGCAGTCCATCCCTCAATGGTCCACTGAAAAAAATCTTTAAAGAAACTCCATGTTCTAAGAACACACCCCTTGTAAGGATGACAACAAAATGGGTGAGGGGAGATCTAAATTAAGGAGGCATATATTCCCATACACAGGAATATCCAACACCCACTTGAGAGCTGATCTGGGAAGATTATCATTATGACTGCAATGGAACTTATTTTCTGTGATTTGTTGTGCTTTGTTTCACTGGAATATGGGGTTTATCTTTAAATGGTGTGTGAAGTAGAGTGATAATTTGGATGACATGGGAGCTTATAACTAGCTACACTGCTAACATATGACGGTCCAACAAATAAAAATACTTTACTCTGAGAAGCTCCCAGAAAACTTAGCAATTTGTTTCCCATTTGAGGCCACAAAGTATTATGGAAAAGCAAGGTATTTGGAGTGATGCAGTCTTGAATTTATATCCTTATTCACTTCATTTCTAACTCAGTGGGTCTCGGTGTCTAGCCTTGTTAAATGAGGGTAGTACTATGGGATATACTGAGCTCTCTGGAGGATTAACTGAAATAACATAGGTAAAACATCAGTACAAATTAAATTCACAGTGGGGTTAATTTCCTTCCCCTATTGAAATTAACTTGGCTCTAATGTGGATGGGGTCATATACTTTTTCTTTAACTGATGACAACGACTATAGAAGAGTTTCAAGAAGTATATACAATTTCTTGCAATATGGAATAACTAAAGATGATTAATCATTTCTCTTTACAGAGAATTAATTGTTAATGATTAAGTAAAAATAAAAATCTGGAGCTCAAATCTTAAGCAGTATAAATAAATAAACCTAAAACTTTCTTTAATCAGTGAAGCTTATGGGCCAGCATATGTTTAATAAACATTTGTCCCGCTATATGATAATACCAGGAAATACAGCATTACTTTGCCTACTAGCATAACACTGCCATTGATAATAGAATAATAAAATGATTAGATTGAGAAAACCAAACAGCTATAGCTTTAATCTAAAATTACACACCATTGCATCAAAAAGAATAAAATACCTGGGAATAAATGTAGATAAGGAGGCAAAAGACCTGTACTCTGAAAACTGTAAGACACTGATGAAAGAAATTGAAGATGACACAAACAGGTGAAAAGATATACCATGTTCTTAGATTAGAAGAATCAGCATTGTCAAAATGATTATACTACCCAAGGCAATCTACAGTTTCACTGCAATCCCTATCAAACTATCAATGGCATTTTTCACAGAACTAGAACAAAAAAAATTACAGTTTGTATGGTAACAAAAAAGACCCCGAATAGCCAAAGCAATCCTGAGAAAGAAAAAACGGAGCTGGAGGAATCAGGATCCTTGGCTTCAAACTACACGACAAAGCTACAATAATCAAGACAGTATGGTACTGGCACAAAAACAGAAATATACATCAATGGAACAGGATAGAAAGCCAAGAAATAAACCCATGCACCTATGGTCAATTAATCTACAACACAGGAGGCAAAAATATACAAGGGAGAAAAGGACAGTCTCTTCAATAAGTGGTGCTGTGTAAACAGGACCTCTACATGTGAAAGAATGAAATGAGAATGTTCTCTGACACTATACACAAAAATAAACTCAAAATGGATTAAATACCTAAATGTAAGACCAGATACTATAAAATTCTTAGAGGAAGACATAGGCAGAACACTCTCTGACATAAATCACAGCAATATCTTTTTGGATCCACCTCCTAGAGTAATGAAAATAAAAACAAAAATAAACAAATGGGACATAATTAAGCTTAAAAGGTTTTGCACAGCAATGGAAACCTTAAATGAAACAAAAAGACAACTCTCAGAATGGGAGAAAATATTTGAAAACAAAGCGACAATCGTCGCTTTGGATTAATCTCCAAAATATACAAATATACATGGAAGCAACCTAAATATTCATCGACAGAGGAATGGATAAAGAAGATGTGGTACATACATACAATGGAGTATTACTCAGCCATAAAGAAGAATGAAATAATGCCATTTGCAGCAACATGAATGGAGCTAGAAATTATCATACTAAGTAAAGTAAGTCAGCCAGAGAAAGACAAGTATCATATGATATCACTTATATGTGGAATCTAAAAATATGATACAAAGGAACTTATTTACAAAACAGAAACAGACTCACAGACTTCAAAAACAAACTTATGGGGGCTTCCCTAGTGGCACAGTGGTTGAGAGTCTGCCTGCCGATGCAGGGAACGCGGGTTTGTGCCCCAGTCCAGGAGGATACCACTTGCCGCAGAGCGGCTGGGCCCGTGAGCCATGGTCGCTAAGCCTGTGCGTCCGGAGCCTGTGCTGTGTAGTGGGAGAGGCCACAACAGTGAGAGGCCCGCGTAACCCCCCCCAAAAAGCGTATGGTTACCAAAGGGGAAGGGGCGGTGGGAGGGATAAATTAGGAGTTTGAGATTAATATATACACACTACTATATATGAAAGAGATAATCAACAAGGACCTATTTATAGCACAGGGAACTCTACTCAGTATTCTGTAATAACCTATATGGGAAAAGAATCTGAAAAAAATTGATATATGTATATGCATTAAATGAACGATTTTGCTGTACTTCTGAAAGTAACACCACACTGTAAATCAACTATATCCCAATATAAAGTGAAAATTACATTAAAAAAAAGAAAATTACATAAGAAAATTAAATAAATAATGCAGATGTTAGCTATATAGTTTAAATGAGATAATACTTATAACAAGTAACTATATGTCCCCGTTTTACTGGGACAGTCCTGGGTTACATTCCAAATACCAATAATATTATTAATAGGGCCAGTTTCACTTTTGAAAGAGAATTATTGCTGTAATTATTATAAGAAAACATATTTTTTTATTTTACAAGCTGGTTTTTGGGAAAACCAGCTGTAAAATAAAATATTGATAAATTCAAATACATAAAAAACCTATCATATGGAAAAAATCATGAGAAAAGTTAAAGGAAAAATGATAAACTGGAAAAAATATCTGCAACATATATCATAGGTAAGGACTAATATATAAAGGACTCTTGAAAACTGAAGAAAAGAGACCAAATCCTCAATTCATTATAAAAGCAAAGTAATGAACAGTTTATGGAATAAAATATACAAAAGATCCTTATATATGTTAAAATATGCTCATTTTCACTCTTATTAAGAGAAACGCAAATTAAAAGTATCACAAGATATCACTTTTTACCTGTGAAATATGTGAAAGTTCAAAAGCTAGGGGGAAACAGGCCCTTTCATACACTGCTAAGTGAAAGAGCCAACTGGCATAATTCTGCTTCTAGGGTTTAACTGAAGATACAACTCCACAAATATAAAATATTACATGAACAGACTTATTCACTGAGGCATTATCTATAATAACAAAATACTGGAAACCACTTAACACACTGGATTTCTATGGAAGCGTAAACAAACAAGGGTGCCGAATCTCCATAAACCACTATGGAGTGGTTTCCGTGATTTATTAAGTGAAAACATAAGGTGCAAGTAATGTTTCATACTCCACTATTTTGTAAGGAAGAAAAAGAAATCAGAAGGCAATGTATGCACTTGCTATTTTTGTGGAAAGAAACCTAGGAAGAATAAATCAGGATAATAAAAATCATAACCCAGAGAGAGTAAGAGGAAATGATATTAATGTGACAGCTCTGTGAGTGAGAAATCCCTGAGTTCAACTTTCTATATGGTTTGATTTTTGAACCATTAATACTTCATATATTCAAAAATGAAATCAAAAAAATAAAATAGGTTAACTCCAAACTGCATCTAAATAAAAAGAAATAAAACAAATTTTATTTCAAATTAATAACATACACAAGAAACAGAATGAATTCAAGTAACTTTTGGACCCAGTCCTCTGACAGAACACACTTAGTAGATATTCCAAGGACAAAAATAACTGCAAAGGAATTACTTAGTTGGTTTGTTTATTGTTGTGGAATAAATGTAGTTGAATCTAAAACACCTTTGTGGTTGATGTAGGATAGAGCACATAGGCAAATACATTGATATTCTCAGGAACCAGGGGACTCTGTGGAAGAAAGAATACACAAATATCTAATGTGAATGGTGAGGAAGAAAGACTCTGTGTGTGTGTGTGTGTGTGTGTTTTCTAGATCTTTAGAAAGAACCAGAATAGACTGGAAGAGCCTAGAAGCAATGACACACCATTAGCAATATGTACATCTTGATTTTTAAGTATCATTTCCCATTAAAAGGAACTAAAAAGACTCCTTGAAGAAATGGCTGATTTCAACTTAATAAGTAAATAGAGTCTATCGGCTTCGGTTTATACTTTAGGTACACATTTTAAGCTGTGTGACTTTGAGCAAGTTATATAGTATATATCTGCCACAATTTCCTCCATTATAAAAATGAGAATCATGGTAAAAGCTAATACTTAAATAGAGTATTGTGAGAAAGTTGGTAACATGAAATGGACAAATTATACATTAAAATAATATAGTTTACTTATATATTTAAATATATTATAAACATAATTTAAAGAAAAATATACAAAAATTATGACAGGTAGATACTATATTCATTTCCTTATACTTCAAAGAGATTTTGCAAATCAAGTAAAAACTATTAAGTCCATAGAAGAAAAATAGCAAAGGACATGAAAGTAACTTTACATAAAATAAATTAAAATGACTAAAGTAAGTAGGGGGGACATTTAAACTGACTAAAAATCAAAGGAATACAATTAAAAGTTAGTTTAAATGTGCCATTTTCAACTTAATAAATATTAAAACAGAGTAATAAAAATAAAAAGCTAGTCAGTGTTAATGATGGTCCTTGCTAACAGAATGTTAAATATTATATAGGATTCTAAATTGGTACAAATTTCAAAGCAATTCATATGGGGGCTTCAAAAATGTGTATATAACTTTGACTAAGTACTTCCATTTCTTAGAATTTATCATAAGTAAATAATCATGGTTTGTACAAAGACATAGTTACAATGGTGTTTTTCCCAGCATTGTTTGTATAATCAAAAAATTGTAAACAACCCAAAGTTCCACAATGAAGGCAAACTAATGATTAACCACCTGTGCAGTGGAACCCCATGCAACCATTACCAATTACGCTAAAGAAATTACATTCATTGTACATTTTAACATTTTAAAATACTATGTTAAATTTTAAAAAATATAATCCCATTAAAAATGTGTTTTATAATATAAAAACAATAGAATTCCAAACATCACAAAGTCAAAGAACTTATCTCTAGATCATAGTTTTAGAATGACTTTTCCTTTTGGGTATGTGCATTTTTTAAATGTTTGTGGTATTCCTTTTCTATTGTAATGGATGTATAACTTTTGACATGAAGAAGAAAAGAAGGTACAAAAATAGGTTCAAATTATTAATACTATTCTAGAAGCAAGAGTCTTCAGAAAAACATACTTGCGATTCTAACATTTCCTCTTCTTAATCATAATTCAATTAACTTGCTCTGTCAACTTAAAATTGTATTAGAACATCTTTTCAGAGAGCTATCTTAATTGAAGAAAAGAAACTGAATAACTTGAAATCAATTTTCATGTATTCTAAGGAGAACTCAGTCTATTTCAGTGTTTGAGCCAAACAAAACTGTTCCTGAAGATTAGAGAAGCTATTTTGGAGTTGCTATTTTCTAAATCCTGCAATCATAACAGGTCACTATGCTTGCATCATTAGAAATAGCCTTTATCTAACTTGAAAATTTTATGAATAAGCAACTGATGAGTTTTAAAATGAGACAAATGAGCAAAGAAAGTCAGACCACATTACTACTTTTCTGAAAAACTACTCTAGTGATTGGATAAATTTAGCTCAGTATAATGAAAATTTATAACCCAGCATAAGGATTTGTTTGTTTTTTCAGCTAAATGAATTTCCATTGCCTACTTGTGGAAGTTTGCAAAAGGGTTGAAGAATTGGAAAAACAGACATAAACAAAAGGTATGATAAATAGCATTATAACAAGCTGGGATGAGGGAGATTCTAGAGAGAGCCAAAGAGATTAAGAGTAGATGTGGTTTTATTTAGCATCTTCAGTAATTATATGAAACCAATATAAAATATGGTATAACTGAAAGTTTCTGAGAATATACAAAATATACAAGTATTTAAAATATATGTATAACATATAAATACATATTCATATGCATGTATGTATAGGGAGGTATGCTAAGATATAAGGGAGACATAAATTTAAAGGAAACAATGTTTTAAAGAAGACTAAAGCCTCAATAAAAATGCCACTTAGCTGGGGAAGCTTGAAAATTTAATCATCCTAATAAATAATATCTTATTATAATTTGTCCTTTGTTTATAAATATCTTGTCTTAAGCTTTTCTTTGCTACTTAAAGAGATGGCTATTTGATTTCTCATATTTTTACAAGGTATCATATCAGGTGTCTTGGGTAATGAGATTGTTTCATTAAGAAAATGCCGGAGTTCATGGTCATTAATTCCAAATCCCTAATATAAGTCCTCCATTAAAAAAATTAAGAATTCTAAGCAGGATTTACTATATGTACAAGAATATAGCTCCATGATGACGGGGGTTTCAGCTTTTGCTCGCTGCCATAGGCCTAGTAGAATTTGATATTCTGTTTTATACATTACTTTATAACAGTACTTTTCTGTTAGATAATTGTGTTACTCTCTGTTCCTCTTCTCCTGTAGCTTAACCTTTCTTTATAGTTTTTGTTATAAAGCAAAGCAATGAAATATATGAGAAGAAATTTAAATTTTAATGTTTTAATACCCTTTATTCTTGAAATACTCCTAAGCTTATATATAGTTACAAGGCTATCTAATATTTTAATGTAGGATCTAATAACTTTAATGATGCCTACAAGTTTCAAAATACCTGAATGACTAAAACAATGAGTAGCAGAATTTTGGGCAAGTTTAACATATGACTACTGATGATGTTTCAAACTATATCCAACTAATGATATTTTCTGACTGAAAAAAATAAGGTGGACTTTTATCTCAGAGAAACAAAAAGGCTACAGCCTAAAAAACTGACACTTCTTGGTCTGTGAAAAATAACAAACTTCATCATTAAGAGTGATGATGCCAACAAGAATGTAAATCACAGCATCCATCTATAGAAATGCTCCTAGGTTCTGGACACACTGCTCAGTCCTGGTACCATCCCCAACCCTCTCAACATGAAGACTGGGTACAATTAACCCCATTTTGAAGATGAGTAACCCAAGAAAAGATTATATAATTCACTCAGGTATGGAATGGAGACAAGTATAATATTTGGACATGTTTAATTCCAAAGCCCATATCCTTTCACTCTTTATCCTACCAGCAGAATTAAGAATTTTAGATGAGTAGTAGTGGTATTTTCAAGTTTTTGCAAAATCTACAGCAATAAAAATAATAACTAAAAAGAAATTAAGGGAAGCTTACACTTTCAATCAGATTGAGTCTTGCTGCATGCTTTTAGATTCAGTTTAGAATAGTGGTCAGTATTTTTCTGGGAAGATAAACTAGATATACAGTTTCTTATAGTGAGATCACTTGCATTTTGATTTAAGAACCTTCTGACTTCAGAAACAATGATTAACCCTTCTTAGCTTATTTACATAATCTTTATTTACTTTCAGTAATTAAATGTAAATTCCTTTAAAAAAGTATTTGTTTAAAAAACTCTTAAAATTTGTACATAAAGCCTTACAGTCTCTAATCTTGTTTCCATAATAATTTATGCAGCTACTGATCAATAATTACAATTAACAGGAAGCAAAATTATCTTTAAAACATCTCTATACCATTTGTTTTATATGCTTCTACAGTAAATCAAAATAATATTATTTCATGTCATTCATGGATTAGTTTTCCTAAATATTGAAAACTAGTTTTTAAAAGCTAGTCAAAAAAGTCAAAATAGAGATATTAGTCATATCTTGAAAAAAAAGTTAACATTTATGAAATATTTCATAATATTGTTCTTTCAAAATTTATTAGACTCTATTATCCTGTACTTTCCCATAATCTAGGCCTACATTTATTATAATAAAATTAGAATTTATTATTAATTAGAAGAGAAAAACAAACCAAGTCATCTGGTGTGAGTTTTTTAATTTGCACTCTCATGTCCATTTCAGTAAAATATTGCTGAATAAAGACTCTAAAGTCAGTCACACTGTCACTTCTTCCAAAAAAGTACAAACAGAGGAAGCATAATAATTCTTTAAAGAACTAGCTGTTGGTAGAAAGTTTTAAGTTTTTGATGTATTGTCAACATTTGGTTCTAGTTATGAACTCTTGTAATTTGCTTTAGATTTGGAATTAACATTAAATATTGAACTCACACTTTGATTAGTTGGTTTACAATTTCCCATACTTAGGAAACTGTGAACAAAACCCCCTTTACAAAATAGATGAACAGCATCCAAATGATGCTTCTGATACACCATGAAAAGAGAAGTTGTCTTGAGGTTCTCTGTAAACACAGGTGTAGTGAACTGAGGAAGAGGACTATCCAGAAATTTCTATCCAACTTTTGATTAGCCTTCAAATAACAAAATGTTGCTAGGATAGAATCTCCAACTTCCTTTGCACACTCCTCTGGTTAATAACAAAGCAGTTCTAAACTAGAAAGCCATGTGATGCCACATCCTAAATATATAATTTTCTCTAGATCCATTAGCTCTTGAGTAGCTCCATTAACTGTAGAGTAAATATAAAATTATATCATTCTTAATGCAATAAAAATCTCCCAACTCCAAGAATTTATTTTAACATTATAATGTACCTTACCTTGACTTTATTGTTAATTTTAATGAATTCTAAAAAGAAAAAAAGTATCATCATTTTAAACTGTTACTGATTATTATATGGTCATAGTCTGGATTTCTGTTTCATCTATTTTGCTCCCATATTTGAAAATTTACAGTAACACAGGTTTACACTTCTCTGCTTTCTGATGCCCTAAAAGATGAACAGATCACCTTGTTTGTACACAGTGTGTCTCACTTTAAAATGATGATGTGGGCAGGAGTTCCCTGGTGGTCCAGTAGTTAAGACTCTGTGCTTCAAATGTAGGGGGCATGGGTTTGATCCCTGGTCAGGGAATTAGGATCCCACATGCCACGTGGTGTGGCCAAAAAATTTTTTTAAAAATGGTGATGGGGGCCAACTACATGTCCCAGGGAAATGGTCTTATAATAAGGCAGACCACATATATGCAATATTTTTTAAAATGATGTTTGTTTCTTCTCCCAATAAATGTGATGATTTTTTGATCAATCTTCCAGATGAAAGAAAGTTGAAATACATTTCAACATTTCCTTCTCCAGGTTAAATGTAAAATGATAATTTGCATTTTAACTTGTTTCAGTAATTCTGTCTAATTGGTTGAAAATAAGAACAGCCTCTTAGAAATACAGATCCATGTTATGGGACAGGAAATCACCCTGGGAGAGATTTTCCCAAGAAACACCAAAACACTCCTAAAAGTTTAGAGTAAGATAGATCCGGAGGGAGGGATTTATAGCACAGAATCTATCAACTCCTCACTTGTGACATATTGGGAAAATTACTTAATCTCTTGGTGCCTCAGACTCTTTATCAACAAAATAGGAATACCTACTCAGTTAGCTTTATATTGCAATAATGAATTACCACAAACTTAGCAGCTTAAACAATACCCATTTTAGTACATTATCTGGCACATATAAGGTGATTAATAAATATAAAGTTATTATTTCTATTACTATTAAAGGTTTATTTGGATTTAAGTACTGAAAAGGAAGTAAAAATAGACCTAAGCAGTCACAGTGCATAAGCATAATTCATGTAATCAATGATGTGGTATGAATTTATTTTCTAAAATAGTAGTTTGGAAACTTTTCCTCTAAAGGGCCAGATAGTATAGTAAATATTTTAGGCTTTGTAGGCCATATGGTCTTTCTCGTAATTCCTTAATTCTTCTATGGTTGAAGCATGAAAGCAGGCTTAGTAAATACATAAATGAATAAGGATGGCTGTGTTCCAACAAAACTTTATTTACAAAAACAGGCAACAGACCAGATTTGGCCCTAGGACTGTAGGTTGCCCATCCCTTTTCTAAAAGAAAGGATAACAGGGCAATGTCTTTACTAGTTCCTGGTTTTACCTGTACCAATTGGTCTTTTATGGAAAGACTATTCTATTGATACTTCACCACACAACGAATAATCTAAAGCAATAGGGGCTTTGTAATTCCTGTTTCTATCACAATTAGTTGGGGGGAAAAAGTATCTGAGGAGAAAAAAAAAAGAACATGAGAAGCTCAGAGATGTTAGTTTTCACTCCATTTTCTGGCCAAAAATAAATTACTAAATTCCACTGAGGCATTTTTTTCCCACCTAGAAGCTGTAGATAAAAAGTTGTCTTTTATATTTCTTCCTAAGGTGTTGTAATCATGAATCGTTGGCACTGTTTGTCATCTAAAGAAGAACAAAATTACACCAAAAACAGAACCAAAACCATGCTCTCATTCTATGCTAGAATCCTCTGCACACACACAAAAATGTTCTGTGGTTTCCAGGCCACTTTTCCTTGAATACTCTTATTGATTATGAACTATGATTGGATGATGTTGTTCAAAATGAAAATTAGTAAACCAGAGAAAGAATCACTTCAATATGTATTATTCAACTTATTTGGCATTGATACATGTATTTACTGCTTCTATAAAGTTGATTTGACTAATTGAAACTTTTTGTTTATGTTTTTTTCCTGCTTCTTTCTTAGCATTTAACAAAGTCCAAGGCAGAGTGGGGATAATGAAAAATGAAGTGAGCATTAAACTTAATTTTGTCAGATGTTTGCAATAGTTAAGTCTGTGTTTGTAACACAGGAAAATTGAGGCTGAATTCCATCATGTTTAAAATCACTAAAAACATTACATTAGTTTGTTCTGTAGGAAAGGAAAGCTTTTAATTGACAGAATTAAAAGTAGTATTCTCTTAGGATTCCTTATATGTTCATTTAATTGCAGAAAAAAAGGGCCTTTTTTCAAAAAATTGTTCTTTTCCCAAAACTTATGTCAATTGACACATGAATTGTTAAAATATAATTGTAAACATTTTCATCATAGAAAGAGCAGATTTTTATTTACCCTCTTTATTTATTCTAAAACAGTTACTCTTACAATAGCTTATGTAATTAAAGTGCTCTTCTGTTAAGTATACATAAAACAGTAGTTCCCCAAGCACCTCAGGTCTCAAAATAGGGAACAGTCTTTTGGTAAAATCACTGAAAAGTCTAGAAAAATATTAGTGAGGAATGAAAAATAACCCTAAGAAGTGAGATTTGGTAGGCAAAAATCAAAGGTCTATTTTCCATTATTTTTCTAACAGAAACAAGGATATACAGACAATGGCATTGCAAGGGATCAGGGATGGGGAAAAGAAAGGAAGACCTGGACATGTTAACAAAAGAGCTACATGCTTTATGGAAATTTTTAGGCTTGATTTCTGTACTATTTTTTTTTAACCTCTGACACAAATAAAATGCATGACATGCAATCCCTCTAACCCTTTAGCCACATATCCAAATACTGTAGTGATACTTTGAAAAACGATATGGAGTGTCCTATGCAACCCACCAACTTGAAGGACTGTTATTTCACAATGTTTTCTTTTGTTCTAAGCTAAAAATAGTAAAATAATGGACCGAGCACAGTTTCAAATTGAACTGAACAATCAGGAGACTGTTTCAAATTAAACATGAACTGCTCCAAATGCAGCCAGCATGGAGAGATAAGAGTCCATGCACCTCTGTGAGAGCGTTCACACACAACAAACCCCTTCTTGTTTACATGCCTATTAAGAGTTCCCAGCAGCTGAAATTATTTCACTCAATTTGATTCCATCCTCATTCTCCATGGCTCATTTACCAATTCCTATACAGGGCTATTCACGTTCCTTGGGAGAAAGTGAAGGTGAATATTGTATTTACAAAGGCTAAAGCCAAACAAAGAGGATTTCAACAATTCCTGCTACAACTCAGATTCCACAGTTCCCCTTAAGACTATCGTCTCTATCTGAAGCTAAGCATTTGAGTTCCTTTTTTCAAATTCCCAATGACCAGTGTCAAAGTGTGTCGAGGATAAAATTTCAAGCAGGGCAAGGAGGCCAGATTCCCAGGTCTGAGTTTCTATTTTCAGAAGTGAGACTAATGACAAATCACACCAGTATTTTCAGTTATATATGATAAGAATACTTGGCATATTTTAGTATTGCTTCCAACTTTTATTACCTAGTCCTTGCTTATTTCTTAGCTACTTGCAGAATCTTACTGGCTTTGATGAAGAATTTGCTTTATTACTAAAGCATAACGTTCCTTATCATAATAAGTAAATGTAGTTAAGTCAATAGCTGCTTTTGGCAAAACCAATATATACTGTTAAAAATCAGGGTAGTGTATAAACTTTGGGGGTGAGTAGTACCTAGAAAAGAACACCAGGGAGACAACTGGGGACTTGAACACGGTGCTGACATCAGAAGTGTATGCTCAGAAAATGTAGCCTTCTGGACACTTGGATTTGTGCATTTTCTGCATTCATGTTTTACCTTAATAAAAAGTTTATTTAAAAATTAACAGGGCTTCCCTGGTGGTGCAGTGGTTGAGAGTCCGCCTGCCGATGCAAGGGACACGGGTTCGTGCCCCGGTCCGGGAGGATCCTACATGCCGTGGAGCGGCAGAGCCCGTGAGCCTTGGCCACTGAGCCTGCGTGTCTGGAGCCTGTGCTCCGCAATGGAAGAGGCCACAACAGTGAGAGATCCGTGTACCACAAAAAAAAAAAAAAAAATTAATAGATCATTTAACTTAAGTCAGAACAGATTACATAATGTTCTGGAGAATAAAAAGTATAATTGTATGTTATGTCACCTGTAGTCCACTTCCAAATTTTGATGGTGACAGAAGACATGCATGTCTCCCTATGAAAGTCCTTCCAACATTTTGCCTTTAAGTAGGATGTAGGCTTTTAGATTAAGATAGACTGATTGAAGAATTACTCTTTGATTCTTGTTTTTAAAAATGAGATATATGTAGTTACAGGATATTACAAAGAAATCAAGGTGTTTACATATATAATATATTCACCTATAAACATATTATATATTTTAAATATTTTATATTATATAACACATATGTCTCTATGTATATACATACATATAAACATATATCTACAACATACATATAAACATATGTATACAATGCTACCTATATACTGTTTCTCACACACACACACACATTTCTCCAAGGATAGACAAGTCCCTGGAACTCAGGTTTTGCATATATCTTTTTGGTGCAGCATAGTACAGTTCATAAATGTATATAATGATCATATCTCTGTTCGGGATTATAACTCTTCTCAAAATAAAGTTACCCATTTGTCTCAATTAAAGCTAACAACCTTCAATTTTGCGTAACTTTCACTCAATCATTTGGGCTTAGTTAGAAATTGAGGTATTAAATAGAGCAGAAGTAGACATTAACATTGAAGTCATTACTGAACTGGGACAGTGGTGAGAGACAGTTGATGTACAGAAGGCTCTTGAAAGGGACTTTCTATAAATTTCAAGGAAATATGCCAAAATATACAACTTTTCTCTAAAAAAATGATTGTTATAGAAATATAATGATTTGCAAAGAATGTTTAACTCCTAAATAACAAAAAGCAGTTATATCACTAATGGTGAATCCTGTGTATCTCTATATTCAATCAAATTTCTATAATATTTAAAACGTCTTTAAAAGATGGCATAAAATTGTTCAGCTTTTGTAGTTCTTTTCTGAAATATAATAAAAGGAAATTTGTAAAGCATGACTTGCTAAATGAAACAACTGCTTAAATTTAAAATGAAAAATGCTTTCTTTATTTCTTAATTTATATCATTGAATGTGGAATATCCAGAATCATTGTGACAAAAATGCTATAAATGTACTAGCTAATTGAGTACATTTATTCATTTAACATGAGAATGAAATATAATGAAACCATCATGGAAGGAAGTGTGACTGAAAAGTGAAATTACAGCTCTAAAATTTTATATATTTAAATTGGAAAAAAGGCCATCCATATTAATCGAACCTTTAACAAAGAGTGCTGTTGTACTAAACAAATATTTTACAGTAGAACTTTTCCTCTAAAATTCTCATTCATATCGAAGTTAATTTGGTGTTTTCATGACAATAAGCCTATGCATCTGTTAAAGTCTAATATTTACTGAGAAAACTCATAGGCTACTCAAAAGTAAAGAAGCCCAGTGTTGTCCAGAATAGAAAAATATCTCCACATTTTGCTTCTGTTAGATAAAATAATGCATGCGACAATGGGAATAGGAGGTAACAAATATTTACTACCATTGAGTGAGTAAAACTCAATAAATAATGTGTATTAAATCAATCTATAAGGATGGTATGAATTAAACCATAATTTAAATAAAACATTGAAGAAACTTAAAAATAAAAATATGTATTGAGTGCTCATTACTTGTCAGGAAGCTTGGTGATCATTTTGCACGCATCATGATTTGTCCTCATGATGAACCATGAGTTCGGCACTATTCTTTTTCCCATATTCTACACAAGAAAATGGATGGTTAGAAAGATTAGGTATTTTACCCATGTTTACAAAGCTAGTAATTTTTAGTGTCTGGATTTGAACCCAGGCAGTCTAACTTTACAGCTTTTGCTTTCAACTCTATTTCAAGATGTATTCAGACTTTGCTATGACAAGATCAAGTTTTCTTCAAACTATCTGACTGTATTTACACACTCAGCAACAAAAATGCTCTTGGGCTTCCCTGGTGGCGCAGTGGTTGAGAATCTAATGCAGGGGACACGGGTTCAAGACCTGGTCTGGGAGGATCCCACATGCCGTGGAGCAACTAGGCCCATGAGCCACAACTACTGAGCCTGCGTGTCTGGAGCCTGTGCTCCGAAACAAGAGAGGCCGCAATAGTGAGAGGCCCGTGCACCACGATGAAGAGTGGTCCCCGCTTGCCACAACTAGAAAAAGCCCTCGCACAGAAACGAAGACCCAACACAGCAAAAATAAATTAACTAATTAATAAACTCCTACCCCCAACATCTTCTTAAAAACAAAAAAATGCTCTAGAACGATTTTGTCTAATTTTATGTTTTCGGTCAAAGAAATAGTTAATCATATAAGAGAATCTGGAGGTATAGAATTCAACAACTGTCTTGTATAAACTATATAAAACAACACAACAAAATACATTATTTATACATCAACTCATTTTTAATAATGTACTGATAAAGAAAAATAAATAATTGCAAGTACACAGTTTCTAGCTTTTAATTCTTCAGAAAGAAAATAAAGAATGAAGATATTTAAAAGCCCAACTTATCCTATGATTCCACGAGAGCTAATTTAAGGAAAAAAACAAGAACTACACATGGAAGAAATTCCTTCCTTCTTAAAAAAAAAAAGATAATTGAAAAGAACAATTTATAAATGTTGCCAAATCTAATGTAATATTTCAGTCAATGAAAAATAAATGTATGGAAGACAAACAAAATCAACAAAACTCTTTACATAATGCTATTTTCCAATTCCTAAATTTTTATCTTTCAATTATTCTAATGTCTTTATATGCACAGCTTAGATGGACTCTGAACTAGAAAAATAAAAGTATTTAGCAAACACCAAAAGCAAATAAAAAGGATTTGAGATTTTATCCTAAGTAGCATTACAGTCCTGCTTTACCTGATTTGGTAAAATTCATGTATTATTTTTTTTTTACAAGCCATAGTTGTTTTTGCACTTATTTTTCTGCTCTAGAATTATTTTTCTTAAATAAACCTGAGATATATCACAGTCCTCTCCCATAAGCTGAATACTTACATTTGTCTTTCAAACTGTAATGAACTGCCTAGATGGTAGAATATCAATGCTAGTCATGTATGTGCAGGTAAATTAAATTTGATAAAGAATTTAGCATTCATGCAAAGATTTTTATTCCTTTTAAACACTCCTGGCAGTTTTCAACATTAAAACATTGTGAAAGTATAAAGCATGTTTTATTTCAAAACTAAATATAGAAACGAGTCTCCAGCTCATCAGTAACACTTTCCAGATTATTTAATTGGTATTTTGTTCTGAGGGCAAGATTGTGCTGTGCACTTTTTTCACTTAGTATTAGCAGTACAAAGACTGAGGTATGAAACAGGGACTTTTCATCATATTCTGGACACAGATGTGACTGATTTAGTTTAATTAAAAAATAATGAGTTACAAATGTAAACATCTTAGAAAAGAAGACTACTTAAGCAGACCTCATTAACAGATAATCCTGAAAACACAGTTAATGTTTTACACATTTTACCCTGGCTTTTCATAATATATATGGTGCAGTTAAGAACTTTTTCAAATAGTATGTATTACCTATTCTCAAATTTGTAAAGTAAAATAAAATGTGGCTTGCTGCCTCTTTCAGAATTTCTAAATACATAATATGGTTTAATTTTATTTCCCAGTTAAAAAAAAGAATAACCATATATACTGATGGCTTTTCTGTTAGATTAGTTTCCTACTTTAATACATTACACAAAAATTAATTTTGCACAACTGATTTAAAAAAAAAACATAAGTCCCTGAGAATTAAAGGTTGGAAAAAAATTAATTTTTAGAACAAGAATGCAACATCAACAAAGTAAGATAAATGCTGCAGAGATTTTTATACTTATCCAAATTAGCAGCCCTTGTTTAAACCTGAACCAAATCCTTATATAATTAAGGGCAATCACAGAAATTGTTACATGTCTCAAAAAATCAGTTCTTTCTCATTTAGGAAATGTTTTCTTATCTTCTTACAGTAAAAAAAGCATAAATATGAAAGAGAATGGTAGGTAATATGCAAATGTTAGTTCTTCCTTTTTTAAAACTCAAATCAAACTCTGTAGACTATATTATACTCTTAACCTATGATTAAGAATTGGTCACTATCTAGTAAACTCAAATTGAAAAATTAGGATCTGTATTTTATTTTATATTTTTTACACTAAACATAAATTTCAGAGGCTGTGACTAAAAGAAAAACTCTTCATTTAAATTGTCTTTTATGCAAATATTTGTCTTAGCCTATTATTCAAAGAAGAAATAAAGTGGGAATATATAAGTGGAGTACTCTGGGTAAGTACTAAGCTCATTCAAAACATTGATCCTCAGACAGCAGTGCCAACCTAGTCACCTCCTTTAGGTATGTGTTGGTAGCAACACTAAAATCAGGATATCACAGGCTGTGTTTGTCTTTGCTTCCCCCAAAAAGGAACAGAATGCCAGGGACACATTTCTCAAGAAACATATATTTTCAATTCAGCTCTATTAAAGATGTTCATTTAATTCAGCATTTATAAGGATAATAACATGGATTGTTTTGAATAACTAATCAATATCCATAATGTGAATTGTGTAATTTACTACACCACTACCAAGCACAAAAAATTTTAGATAGTATACAATAACACAAAATGTAGATCTGATATCAACTTCTAATTAATTTTTTAGGAAAAAGAAACTGACGTGGCTGAGGGAAATGTTTTTCTTCTGGCCTAGACTTCCTTCTTTATCCTCTAGTCTGTCTAGGCTATTCTGTATTTAACTCAGGTCACGAACTATATTAGTTTGCTAGGGCTGCCATAACAAAGTACCACAGATTGAGTGGCTTAACTAACAGAAATTTATTATCTCACAGTTTTGGAAACTGAAAATCCAAAATCAAGGTGTTAACAGGGTTGGTTTCTTCTGAGGGCTATGAGGGAAGGACCTATCCCAGGCTTCTCCTTGGCTTATAGACACTGTGTTCTTTCTGTGCCTCTTCATATACTCTTCACTCTATGAGGATCTGTGTGTCCAAATCCCCCCTTTTATGATGGCACCAGTCATATTGGATTAGGGATCACCCTATTGACCTCCCTTTAGCTTGATTACCAATTTACAAAACGTTTCTCCAAATAAGGTCACATTCTGAGGTACTGGAGGTTAAGATTTTGACATACGAATTTTGAGGGAACACAATTCAACCTGACACCAGCTGGTCATCTAACACTTGAGCAAAAGCTTCTGTATAAGAAAGTTTTTCATGGCAATACAAAAAATTAAAATCTCTCTGCTTGCAATTATTTTAAGTTCATTATAAGTACAAAGATTTCTGGCATCATTTTTTTATAAGGAGTTCCACCCACCCCCTCTCCTCTCCATTTTGAGCCATCTCTGAAACCTGGGCTTCAGATGATTTCCAGAAATGGAAGTTAGCAGATCTTCCCACCTCTAGGTATGCTCTGTATTTCTTTCTGAGCTGTGCTCTGGGGAGGTAGACAGTGTTTATAGATTGAAGTTTTCATATTGAATATGACCTCAGACACCATTACTGAAAAGAAGTCATGTATTTGCATATCCTATCACAGAATTAAAAAATTCTCTTTGTTTATATTGCCTGGTAATATATGATTTTCTTGCCAATATTACAGCAACATAAAGTAAAAGTACTATATCATCAGAATCAACATTGGCCAGCTAAGATTTAATAGACTCTAATGTATTATGTAGCTCATATATCATTAGTTTGGAAAATTAGCCATTAATTTTGTAAATTTAGTTGTCAATGACTTAAAATTTTTCAAATAGTTCCTAAATTCATATCAATCTAATGGACATTAATGATCAAATATGTTTTGCTTTCTCTGAAATAAAGGGTGGTGGTTTTGTCCCTCTTACTCCACTTCCTGTTTCATATTAGTATAGTCAAATATTATAATCTCTTTTGTTTTGGGGTAATGAGTACAGTAAAAAAAAAAAACATGCTTTGTCCTTGATGTGAATATTTTTGGGGTTTTGCCTACTTACAATCCATCTCTTTCCACAAATGACAACACTCCTGCATTCTTTGAGAAACAATTTATCCCACTCTCATTCCACATTGTTCCAGATAATCTCAACCATCCATATGGCTTTAAGCCTTTGGTCAGAATACTCCAGAGTACTTAAGTCAGGAATGAGCACAGGGTCCAAGCCAGTTCAATGATAACTAATCCTAGATTTTTTTTCTGGAAATTTTAGGGGAAAAACTGTTCTCTTTCTTCTGAGGTCACTACTTTATAGGATGATAAGCCTTGAGGTAATGGTAGCCAACATGTGGAGAAATCCTGCCTGAAAATCATGCCAACATAACAAAAGCAGACTGGGGATATGAATACAGGGAGACTGAATTTTAAGTATGTTCTTAGAGTTCATGGATTCAAGTAAGTTTGAAGTTTATCTTACCACTGGAATTTTCACTGGTATAAATCAATAAATTTACTTAAAACTTTTTTTCAAAAAAAGTTTTTTTTCCTTACCATTAGTGAGTTCAGTATTTAATGTTGATCCTTTGTGGTCATGTTATATTCATTTTTAATTATTTATTTTTATTTCTTTTCCTGACAAATGAAATGTGTATTTGAACAAATTTTTCAGGAATTCTACCGGATGTTTTTTTCTATGACATTTTTTACCTGAGCTTGTTTTCTTTATTTGGACATTTTCATGAGGGTTTTTAATAAAAATCTTAGATAAGAGCATATTCTAGGATGTGGCTATTCAGTAGTAAATAAAACAAACATATGAAAATTACATTCTAATGAGTAAAAGAGATAATAAGTAAATACATAGAGCAATTAATCTCTGGTAGTAGGAATTCACATGAAGAAAATAGTATATGACAATATTCTGGAAAGTGACTTTCTATTTGAAGGTTATGGGAACACTATCTGGAGAGGCGATAGAGCTGAAGAAGGAGTTGGCTGTGACAAGACCCAGGCCAGGAGTTTCTCAGGTCAAAGGAATAGTTAGTGCAATGGTGCTAGGCAAGAAATATAGAGTGGAGGAAAGAGCATATCTGAAGCTTAGAGAGTAAGTTTATGAGACAAGGTACTCAAAGATAGGAGCTGGGCTTTTATTCTTTCAGCTATATGGGGAGTCCTCTGAGTGTTTCTGTTGTTGTTGTTGTTGTTGTTTTGTTTGTTTGTTTTTGTGGTATGCAGGCCTCTCACTGTTGTGGCCTCTCCCGTTGCGGAGCACAGGCTCTGGACGTGCAGGCTCAGCAGCCACGGCTCACGGGCCCAGCCGCTCCGCGGCATATGAGATCCTCCCAGACCGGGGCACGAACCCGTGTCCCCTGCATTGGCAGGTGGACTCTCAACCACTGCACCACCAGGGAAGCCCCCTCTGAGTGTTTAATGATGCAGAATGACATGATATAAATTTTACAAGATCCTTCTCTATGGAGAATATTAGAAGGGTAGCAAGAGGAGAAATAGGGAGACCAAATAATAGGTCATCAACTCCATAATTCTTCCTTCTTTCATTTAGTCCTCCTGTCCTCTCTATTTTTATTCTCATCTTTTCAGAAAAAATAGTAAGAGAAAACTCTTGGGAAAGGAAATCCTCTCAAACAATGATATAAGTTTCTGAGAACAGAGACCTCAACTTTTAATTTTTCTTTAGCTAAGGCCTAGCAAGTTACCTGGTATAAAATTGATGTTTAATAGCTAATTTTCAATGCTGAAGACAAGTTGAAACATGAGTCATAAAGTAAGAGTTAAGTCAAATATATAATTTTCTACACTTTCAGAGTCTATCATTCTTTCTCCATATATTATGTACTAGAAATACAATGATGAAAAATATATAAGATGTCTTCATACCCAGACTTGCCCTAGGTCATAATAACAATATTTTAAAGCAAAATTATAGAATTATTTTATTAGTACCTAAAAGTCTAGATTATGTCACTTTTTAATTTTTTTACTTTTTATTGAAGCATAGTTGAGGTACAATATTATGTTAGTTTCAGGTATACTACATAATGACTTGACATTTGCATACATTATGAAATGATCACTACGATGAACCTATAGCTGAGCAGGACCCTATGGTGCCTTTCCAGAACAGCCTCCGCCACCTGCCCATGTCCTCCACCTGCCTCTTGTCTGTAGAACAACTGTAGCCTCCTAGGCTTCCCTGAGTTCCAGAGAGTTGCTTTGCAAAAGCTTTTAGTTTGATGTAGTCCCATTTGCTTGTTCTTGCTTTTGTTTCCCTTTGTTAAGGAGATATATAAAAAAATTAACTGCTAAGACTAATGTCAAAGAGCCAACTGCTTATGATTTGTTCTAGGAGTTTTATGGTTTCAGAACTTACATTTAAGTCTTTAAACCATTTTGAGTTTATTTTTGAATATGGTATGAGAAAGAAGTCCAGTTTGATTTTTTTACATGTAGCTCTCCAGTTTTTCCAACATCATTTATTGAAGAGACTGTCTTTTCCCCATTGTATATTGCTGCCTCCTTTGTTGTAGATTAATTGACCATGTAAATGTGTGTTTATTTCTGAGTTCTGTTCTGTTTCATTTATCTATGTGTCTGTTTTTGTGCAATACTGTTTTGATTACTGTAGCTTTGTAATAAAGTTTGAAATCAAGGAGCATGATACCTCCAACTTTGTTCTTTCTCAAGATTGTTTTGGTTATTTGAGGTCTTTTTTCTGTTTCCATACACATTTTAGAATTATTTGTTCTAGTTCTTTGAAAAAAATGCCATTAGCATTTTCATAGGAAGTGCATTGACTATAGATTGCCTTGGAGAGTATGGTTATTTTAACAATATTAATTCTTCCAATCCAAGAATACAGTATATCTTTCCATCTATCTGTATTGTCTTCAATTCAATCTCTTTATCGATGTTACAGTTTTTAGAGTACAAGTCTTTTGCCTCCTTGGTTAGATTTATTCCTAGGCATTTTATTCTTTGTGATGCAATTGGAAATGAGATTATTTTCTTAACTTCCCCTACTGATATTTTGTTGTTAGTGAATAGAAGTACAACAGATTTCTGTAGTATATTAATTTCATGTATTGCAATGTCACTGAATTCATTTCATACTTCTAATTGTCTTTTGATGTCATCTTTATTATTTTCTTTTTTTAATTGAAGAATAACTTATTTACAATATTGTATTAATTTCAGGTGTGCAGCAAAGTAATTCAGTTATATGTATTATTCATATTGTTTTCTACTCTAGGTTATTACATGATATTGAATATAGTTCCCTGTGCTATACAGGAAATCCTCCTTGCTTATTTATTTTATGTATAGTAGTCTGTATCCATTAATCACATACTCCTAATTTATTCCTCCTCCATTCCCTTTCCCCGTTGGTAACCTTGTTTGTTTTCTACGTCTGTGAGTCTGTTTTGTTTTGTATATAGCTTCATTTGTATTATTTTTTAGATTCCATGAAAAGTTATATCATATAGTATTTGTCTTTCTGTATCTGACTTACTTCACTAAGTATAATATTCTCTAAGCCCATCCATGTTGCTGTAAATGGCAATATTTCATTCTTTCTTTATGGCTGAGTAATATTCCATTGTATGTATGTACCACATCTTCTTTTTTTTTCTTTTTTTCACAACTCATACACACACACTGTATTTTATTTTTACAAGAGATAAAGAAACTGACACCAAGCATTGTAAATGGATGACCACAACAAAAGCAACAATGATTGCAATTACCAAACATGAAACACACTCATACTATGTCATAATATTGACATTCAGTCCAGTAATCCTCCACTGTAACAGCTCCTTTACTTTCCAGTACCACATCTTCTTGAGCCAATCATCTATTGATGGACATTTGGGTTGTTTCCAGGTCTGGTTATTGTGAATATTGCTGCTATGAGCACTGGGGTGCATGTACCTTTTCAACTTAGAATTTTTGTCTTCCAAATATATACCCTGTATTGGAATTGCTGGATCATATGATAGTTCTGTTTTTAGCTTTTTAAGGAAGCTCCATACTGTTTTCCACAGTGGATGTACCAATTTACATTCCCACCAACAGTGTAGGAGGGTTCCCTTTTCTCCATACTAACTCCAGCATTTATTATTTGTAGACTTTTTGATGATAGTCATTCTGAGCAGCATAAGGTGATACCTCATGTGGATTCGATTTGTATTTCTTTAATAGTTAGTGATGCTGAGCATTTTTTCACGTGCCTGTTGACTATTTGTATGTCTTCTTTGGAGAAGTGTCTATTTAGGTGTTCTGCACATTTTTGATTGGTTTGTTTTTTTGACATTGAGTTGTATGAGTGGTTTTATATTTTGAAAATTAACCCTTTGTTGGTCGTATCCTTTACAAATATTTTCTCTGTAGGTTGTCTCTTCAATTTGTTGATGGTTTCCTTTGCTCTGTAAAAGCTTTCAAGTTTGATTGGGTCACCTTTGTTTGTTTTTTATTTTATATCTTTTGCCCTGGGAGACTGATCTAAGAAAATATTGCTATGATTATATCAGAGGATGTTTTGCTTGTGTTCTCTTCTAGGAGTTTTATGGTGTCATGTGTTATTATTAGGACTTTCTATATACAGTATCATGTCATTTGAGAATAGTGACAGTCTTACTTCTTCCTTTCCAGTTTGGATTCCTTTTATTTCTTTTTTTGTCTGATTGCTGTGGCTAGGACTTCCAATACTATGGTTGAATAAAAGTGGTGAGAGTGGGCATCCTTGTCTTGTTTCTGGTCTTAGAGGAAATCCTTACAGCTTTTCAACGTTGAGTAGGATGTTGGCTTGGGTTTGTCATATATGACCTTTATTATGTTGAGGTATGTTTCTTCTGTATCTACTTTTTGCAAGTCTTTATAAATGAATGTGGCATCTTTGTCTGGTTTTGACATCAAGGTGTTGTTGGCCTCATGGAAGGTGTTCAGAAGCATTCCTTCCTCTTCAGTTTTCGGGATTATTTTGAGAAGGATATGTGCCTTAACTTTTCTTTAAATGTTTGGTAGAATTCACATGTGAAGCCATCTGGTCCTGCACTTTTGTTTGTTGGGAGTTTTATTCTTTTTTATTACTGATTCAAAGTCATTATTCATCAGTTCATATTTTTCATTTCTTTCTGCTACAGTCTTGGGGGATTATACTTTTCTAGGAGTTTGTCTATTTCCTCTAGGTTATCCAATTTATCAGTGTATAATTGTTCATAGTACTCTCTTATGATTCTTTGTATTTCTGTGATGTCAGCTAGAATTTCTCTTCTTTCACTTCAGATTTTATTTATTTATGCCCTCTCTCTTGTTTTCTTGATAAGTCTGGCTAAAGGTTTATCAATTTTGTTTATCTTTTCAAAGAGCCAGTTCTTTGTTTCATTGATCATTTCTATTGCTTTTTAGTCTCTATTGCATTTATTTCTGCCCTGCTCTTTATTATTTCTTTCCTTCTATAAACTTTGGGTTTTGTTTCTTCTTTTTCTAGTTCCATTAGGTGTAAGGCTAGGGTGTTTATTTGAAAATTTTCTTGTTTCCTTAGGTGGGTTTGTATCTCTATGATCTTCTCTCTCAGAACTGCTTTTGCTGCATTTCAAAGATGTGCATTGTGTGTTTCCATTTTCATTTGTCTCCAGGTACTTATATTATTATTATTATTATTATTATTATTATTATTATTTTCAGTACGTGGGCCTCTCACTGCTGTGGCATCTCCCATTGCAGAGCACAGGCTCTGGACGTGCAGGCCCAGTGGCAATGGCTCACAGGCCCAGTTGCTCCGCGGCATGTGGGATCCTCCCAGACTGGGGCACAAACCCGTGTCCCCTGCATCGGCAGGCGGACTCTCAACCACTGCGCAACCAGGGAAGCCCTGTCTCCAGGTACTTTTTATTTCTTCTTTGATTTCTTCAATGACCCGTTAGTTTTTTTAGCATATTGTTTAGCTTCCATGTGTTTTTGTTTTTTGCAGTTTTTTTCTTGTCATTGATTTCTGGTCTTACACCTTTGTGGTCAGAAAAGACACTTGATATAATTTCAGCCTTCTTAAATTTATTGGGACGTTTTTGTGGCTTAGCATGTGATCTATCCTGGGGAATATTCAACGTGTACTTGAAAAGAAAGTATATTCTGCTAATTTTGGATGGAAGTTTCTATATATATCTATTAAGTTCATCTGGCCTAATGTACCATTTAAGACCAGTATTTTCTTATAGGTTTTCCATCTGGATGATATATCCACTGATGTAAATGGGGTGTTAAACTCCCCCACTATTATTGTGTTGCTGTCAATTTCTTCCTTTATGCTTGCTAATATTTACTGTATATATTTATATGCTCCTATGTTGGGTGCATATATATTTATAATTGTTATATCTTCTTTTTGGATTGATCCTTTTATCATTATGGAATGTCCTCTTTGTGTCTTATTACAGTATTTGTTTTAAAGTATTTTTTTGTCTAATATAAGAATTGCTGTCCCAGATTGCTTTTTGTTCCATTTGCAAAGAATACCTTTCTTGAGAGAGTTGATAGATGGGGCCGAGTCCCAGAACTGCTGTCTATAAGGGCCAAGGGGGTCTAGGGCTAGTGCAGACCCACTGGTGGGTGGGGCTAGGTCCCAGGTCAGCTGGATACACATCCTAGGGAAGCTGGAGCTCGTGCTGGCCCATTGGTGGGTAGAGCCAGGTCCTGGGATGACTGGCTGTGGGTGCTGAGGGGGCCAGGGCTTGTGCCTGCCCACTGGTTTGCAGGGCCAAGTCCCAGGTGGTTGGTTGTGGGGCCCAGGTGAAGCTGGGATGGTGCTGACCTACTGTTAACTGGGTAAGGGTCCCAGTGCTAATAAGTTAGAAGGAAGGCTCCAAACTGTTGCTTGTCATCACCATTGTCCTCGTGGTAGAACAAGCTCCCCAAAATGGCTACTACTGGCATCTATGTTCCCAGTGGGAGTCCCAGTTGCCTTCTGCCTCTCTGGGAGTTTTCCAAGATTAGCAAGTGAGTCTGACCCAAGCTCTTTTCAAATTACTGCCTTGGCACTGGGACTCAATAGTGTGTGAGATTTTGCACACATCCATTAAGAGCCGAGTCCATTTCCTGCAACCTTGTGGCTCTCCTGAAAGTAAGTCCTGCTAGTCTCAAAACCAAATGTTCTGGGGGCTCATCTTCCCAGAGTAGCACCCTGGGCTAAGGAGCATGATGTGGGGCTCAGACCCTTTGCTTCTTGGGGAGAACCTTTGTAATTGTGATAATCCTCCTGTTTGTGGGTCACCTACCTGGGGGTTTGGGTCTTGACTATACCACATCTCTGTGCCTCCCACCCACCTCATTGTGGTTCCTTCTTTATATCTTTAGTTGTGGGAAATATTTTCTTCTAGTCTTCAGGTCATTACCATAGATAATTGCCCTGGAAATAGTTGTAATTTTGGTGTGCCTCTGGGAGAAGTTGAGCACAGTGTCTTCCTACTCCAAAATCTGGGCCACACCTCTCTGTTACTTCATGATAGCAGTTGAAAACAGCATTTCTTTAACTTCACCCCAAATCACTCTGTAGATCCTCTAACTCACATAAAAACCCTCCAAAGCCCAAGATTGAGAAAACTGATGACTATGCCTCAGCATCATCTTATACCATTGCCAAAGTCTGGGGATCCCCCCTCTCCAGTTAAAGTAACACCAATGGTGCTCCTGAAATCTGTTACAAAAGAGCTGTTGTATCAAGCTCCTAGCTTAGAACCAGCCAGACTTGGATTGGATAGACTAGGTCACTACCATAACATCGGGAGATCCACCTCTTTCTGCTTACCCTTCTGTAGTTTTCTGAACCTGATTTTTGTGCCTGACCATCTTTTCCTTTATGTTTTCTAAATTCTTCCTCAAGAGTCTATTTGGTTTGGCCCCAAAATTTCAGACATATATGATTTGAAACATTCAAAACCCCTATATCAGTCACCATTCTTCTTTACCACAAACTACATCTCAGTTTCTCTCACCTGTTATTTCCTGACAATTATCTACATCCAACTGCTAGGACTCCATTACTTTTATTTTCCCTGCTGACTGGAAAGCATGTTCTACTCATTCAACACTATATATGCCTTCGCAATGTATATAAAATATTTAAGATTTTCACAGACAAATGAAAACTTGGCCAATTAATTTGAGTAGTAAAAGAAAAGAATCCGTCATAATTACACTATAAAGGATAGACTTACTGTTTTGTTGATGTTTGTCCTTTAAATTTTAGAAATCATTAAAACAGTTTCAAAAATATTTTTCTCCTTTGTAACCTTAAAAAATAAAAATCTGATTACTCTATTTTTAATCAAGAAATATTTCTATGGAGACAGATGAAAAGTATCAGAGTTATCATTACTTTTCTTGTCTTAATTGGAGAATAAATGTGAGGTCATGGTCATATAATATTTTACAATCTCTTCTCCTCTTTTGTTCTGAAATATTCTTGGATACAGTTGAAAGAAAATGGCAACATATGGTCCATTAGTTTAAATGAGGTGGGGGAAGAACAGGGTGGATTATTAATGATAATAATTTATACTTCCTCTGTATCTATAAGCTATTGCCTTGTAGAGAATTTGGCAGCCCTCACAGTAAAATGAAGTTTAAGGTTAAAGTTTGAAGTATGACAAAAGAATGTTTTGAGCAAAAAGAAAAACAAAGGAAAATTGTCCACACTGGATATTTATGGACTTGCTATCTGTACTTCTATAATTCAATTCTTCTGCTAGTAAGTAACATTTCTTACATGACTTTTCAAATATTGAACTAATTTTTTTTTTAATTCTTAACTTCACCTTACAGTAATTCAGTGGTTGCTCCAATTTTTAGAAATTTAAGATGAAAATCAGGTATTTTCTTCTGGGTATTTAGAGTTGAATAGTCTTTCAACTACTGACGGAACATTTATGGGTGATTCACTATCTAGGTGTCTATACCTCTTGGACAATTCTTAAGAATAATGATCAACTGGATGTTCACAGACTTCCTTGCAGAATAGAAATTCCAGTGTCCTTACATCCTCACACACAAAAAAATACATGAAATAATATGTTCCTTTTGTGAATTTTCAGCCTTATCATTTTCCTAAAAATTTTATTCCCTATTAGAAGCTCTAAAAGTCCTTGATTAAGTCATCACACTTATTTGTAATGTTGTTTCCTGACACAGTATACCTCAATATCAGTTCATTTAAAATCATTGCTGTGCAAATATCACCTGCAAAAAACTAGGAGACTTCAAATGTGTGTTGCTGTTTTAGCAGTGGAATTCTTATTTTTTCTAATAACAAAATAAATATTATAAAGTACCCCCTACTCAGATTGAGATAAGAGTGGAAAACCCATAACTATGCCACTCATTATTTCCCCTCCACAATTCTCTCTCCACTGCTGCAGCAGCCCTGAGGCACATCCCAATGACCCTACAAATCCTGGGAACTCATTTTGAAATCCACTATCTCATGAAGTATGAGAATGCACCTATCCTTTAGAGAAGTAAAAACTGTTCTCAACAATTAATTTAAACACATAAATAAAACATTACCAGATCTTACAGGGACTTGTTTCTTTTTCTTTTTTAATTTTTCTCCTAAAATTTTTCATTGTAAATGTAAATACAAGAAAGTGATTTGTCAGTGCAAAAGAGACTTAGCCAATAATATGGAACTGTGGTCCTTGATTCAGCGATCCTGAATAGCTGTTTAATTTGTCTGTTTACAGAGGCATGAAAAAAAAATCTCTATTTGTGTACTCTAAAATAAAATGTATATAATTCATACAGCTGGGAAATAGAATGTGTGTTCTCAAGAAGAGCTGGCAAAACAACTGAGCATTTTAGTTGTTAAAACTATGAATTTCCCTTTTCCCAGTGTTATACTTAGGCGAGATGAAGAAGCCAAAAATATTAAAGCAGATTAGAGTGCCTTACTGGAAAAACCAAAAGATATAAACTGTTCTTAGCTAAGTGTGATATTTGGAAAATGCACTACAGATTTGTCAACTCTTTTCAAGTGTAATAGAAGTATGACAAATTTGACAGAATTAAGACAAAGATATGGGCCCTACTTTCTTCTTGGCTTGCAGATTTGGTTCAGTGTTGCTGTCCCCCATTGATCGTGAACAAGCTGTCCTGGTAGCATGAGATTAAATGACCTATCCAGAGTCAGTTAATAATTTGAACAGTAGCATGGTTTCCTGCTCTTAAAACATAAAAAAGCAGTTTAAGTTATAAAAGTAGATTTAAGAACAAGTTTATGAAAAATAAAATAATTGGATCATGGGACTTTTCTATAATTTAATAACCAATTCCTTATTCATGTAATAATTACTTCCTTTGTTAAGTTGGAAATCCATAATAGCTGGATGCTAACTTGTAGACTGATGGCAAATACACATAGCAAAGCATTTGGTAACAAAAGCAGACATAAATGTAGAATATTGTAAACTACTGACAATTACACAGGCCTGGAAAGTAAGTTCTAATTACAGTTCACCACAGGTATTAAATCTAATATAATACTTGTGAAATCTTTAGTGATTCTACATAACATGCACATATTTAAAATGAAGTGAAAATTGGGACAATTATACAGTAACTCAAATTCCTTCAAAATATTCACCCTGGTTTTCTTTGGTATTGTGAACAGAAATGCTGGTTAGACTTGCATTTTCCATATAATTACCATCATGTTATAAATGTTGAGATTTTTAAGGTGCATTTCATCAGAAAAAAAATACAATAATTAAACCTCAGCTCTGCACAGAGAGTGCTAAAGGAAGATTAAAGGCTAAAAGGAAAATAGTTTTTAATTCTCATTTTCACTATTTTCTCTCAAATAAAATGGGATACCAATTAGACTACAACATGAATATGGTTAAGAGGTCATTAAAATCTGCTGAGGCAGTACAAGATATGGAATAATCACTATACTTAGAGCCAGAAAGCATAGACTAAAGTTCTAGTCCAGCTACTTACTGGTGAAATTTTGGCAAGACAATGAAGTCCTTATAAAATGAGAAATGCAATGTCTGCTCAAACTATCTCAGAGGATTATGATGATCAGAATAAAAAGTATAGTGATGGACATCAATATAATGGTTCTATAAACTGTTAGAATTTATAAAATCAAGGTATTGCTGATTATTCCATGTAAAGATTTGAAATAAAGTTCACAATGGAGATATATAAGTTATCCTCACTGTAGACCACTCATTAAACATACATAACACCCACAGAGCACTTAACTATGTACCACATACTATTCTAAGGAATCAACATTAAATAACTTATTAATGTGATAAGAGTTTATTTTTATCTCTATTTCACAAGTGAGGGAATTAACTCAGAGAGTGGATAAGTAACTTGCTAAAGGTCAGCCTCTAGTAAGTGATGGAGCTAGTTTTCAAAAACATGCAGGTTAACTACAAGAGTCTATGCCCAAAGCATCTCATATCTTCTTGGCATCTCTGAGGAAGAAACTTTTAAGAGGAGACCTGAAAATGAGAGAATGAAGAGAATTGGGGGTAGAAGAGAAACCAGACACAAATATCCTGAGATGGGGAAGACGTTCCTATACTATTTATGAACTACATAAATTTTGTAAACTTTCCTTAATCTTAAACTTTTTCTGGTGACTAAAAACAAAGGAACAGATTATAGCTCCAATTTGTAAAGAGCTTAGAAGTCATCACTCCTGTTTACGCAACATCAACAACAAAAGCTGGACAAACTGAAGATCAATGACTTTTCTTGGAGTCATCAAGAAATGAGGTTGTAGGACAAACTACCACCCTGGAATTTGGAGAGACAGAATTATCCAGAGAGACACAACCAAGATCAATATATCTGGAGTGGAAACTACTGGACCCATGAACTAGTAGGAACACCTAACTGGTAATTTTGATGAGTTTCTGAAGGTCAAGTGTGGAATAGTTTGAGCGGAAAAAACTCCTAGGCACTGGAAACTTAAGGGAAGCTCTCACCATCTCATTGGCTTTACCTCCAGAACCCTATCTGAGAAAGACCCTGTGTGGCTCTGGCAGGGATAAAAGAATAATCATTGTGAAATGCATGGAAACTTCTCCATAATAAAGGCCTACTCTCCAAGGAAAAAGATTTGGCTATAGCCTTCACCCAGGTCAAAAAAGGACATTCTCTCTCTCTAGCCCTCTGTAGGGTAAAAAGGGAAACATAGGGAAAAAAGAAAACATAGTTATTAACAGGGGTTAAGCCTTCAAAGAAATGGACTGGAAATGCTGACATCAAAGTAAGGTATATGCGGGTCAGGGGGATAAAGCTGTATCACTGAAGAAACACTTGTCAAGATCAGAGTCTTGAGAAACAGGTATACTAAAACACTTATACATAGGTGGAAGATCATAGAATGCTCCTATTCCTCCAAACTTTACCACGCTAACAGGAATCCAATATAAAAATAGTGGATTAGAGATGACAGAGCTTCAATCACACTGATAAGGAAGCCCAAAGTTCAGACGGGGGACAAAAACAAAGGCACTAGAGAGATTCAACATCTGTAGCATGTATAACTATAGCAAATATTAAACGTAGTATAAGTCCTAGCCAGAGTAACATAAATCCCTATACTAAAGATCTATATACCTCCGTTTCTATTATCCAATAAAACATGCCTAGTTTACAACAAAAAATAATGCAAGAAATTTCAAAAGCAAGTAAAAGTAGAGTCTAAAGAGGCAAAGCAATTATTAGAAATAGACTCAGAGAATGATACAGATATTGGAATTACCAGAGAATTTAAAACAAGTATGATTAATATGTTTAAGGGCTAATGGAAAAATAAGACAACATGAAAAAGCAGATGGGTAATGTAAGTAGAGAGATGGAAAATCTAAAAATAATTTTTTTATGTGTTTCCTTGGACCATTCTATACTTTTTGTTTTAAATTAAAGTACAGTTGCTGTATGATAGTATATAAGTTACAGGTGTACAATATAATGATTCACAATTTTTAAAGGTTATATTCCATTTATATTATTGTAAAATATTGGCTATATTCTCTGTGTTATACAATATGTCCTTCTAAGAAAGAATTTTTTAACTGCTAGAAATCCAAAACACTGTAACAGATATGAAGAATGTTCTTGATAGGCTCAGCAGACTTGATGTGGTTGAGGAAGAACTCAGTGGCTTGAAGATAGGTCAATAGAAATCTCTCAACTGAAATACAAATAGAAAAAAAAATGGAAAAAAAAACAGAATAGAGGATCCAAAATAGCAATTTCAAAAGTTGTTACGTACACACACACACAGATGAATACTAGAAAAAGAGAATGGGCCAAAAAAAAAAAAAGGATGTAATATAATAATGAGTCTAACTCCATTGTTTGATTTCTGACATCTTTTAAGCCTGACATTTCTCTCTTTCTCTTTTTACTCCACATCTAGACATGCCAAGGTGCTCCTAACTTTGTGGTTAGTAGGAAGTTCACACCATGTACAGGAACCCTCATCCTGGCTCTATCCCCTAACCCCCATAAAAACTCCAAGGCAATCTCTTTTCCCAGCTCTAACAAGGCTGGGAAAATGCTACAACATTTGCTTGGGAGTTCTCCTGCTCTACTTTTTTATCAGGTTTTGACTTGGCTCCATCCTATCTCTGAGGATTGGTCGTGAAAAGTAATAATGACAGAGAAATTTCCAAAATCAATGACAGACACCAAGTCACAGATCTAGAAAGCTCAGAGAGTACCTAGGGGTATAAATACCACCCCACCAAAAAAAAAACCCCAAAACCCACACCTAAATATATCACATTCAAATATCAGAAAGACAAAGACAAAAAGGAAATCCTAAAAAAAAGACAGAGAGGGTTAAAATCTTACCTAGAGAGGAAGAAAGATAAGAATTAGAGTGTAATTCTCATAAACATGGAAGCAGGAATAGTAGAAAAATTATTTAAAGTGTTAGAAGAAAATAAATCATCAACCTAGAATTCTATATCCTGTAAAATGATTCTCCAAAACTAGAGAAGAAGTAAAACTTTTCTCTAAAAATAGAAGTTGAGGGAATTCATCACCAGCAGAATTGCCTTGCAAGAAATGCTTAAAAAATTCTTCTGGGAAAATGAAAATGATATAGAAACTTAGATCTACATAAAGAAATGAAGAGCATCAGAGAAGGAATAAATGAAGGTAATATAAAATTCTTCATTTTTTTCATTTGTAAATGATCAAAACCATAACTGTTTAATGTAAAAACAGTAAAAATGTATTGGGTGATTATAGCATATGGATAAATGAAATGAATAACAGTAATGTCACAAGGAATGGGAGGGAGAAAATAGGAACAGCGTTTCACAGGATACTTGCAATACATGAAAGTGTTATAGGATTATTTTAAAGTTGACTTAGATTAGTTTAAAAGGTATATTGCAAATTTGTGGGCAACCACTAAGAATTGTATAAACAGAATTATAATTTATATGCTATGAGAGATCATAAAATGAAATTATATGAAATGTTCAAAACAGCAGAAAAATAGTGAGGGGGAAGAAAAACAACATAAAAAGGCAACAAAGAGAAAATAGTTACAAACATGATAGATATTAATCCAAATATATCAATAATCATTTAAAATGTGAATGATCTATATACACCAATTAAAAGACAAGGCTGTCAGAGTGGATTACAAGGCAAGACCCAGCTGTATGTTGCCTACAATAAATGACTTTATATGTAGCTGTCCAGTTTTCCCAGCACAACCTATTGAAGAGGTTGTCTTTTCTCCATTCTATATTCTTGCCTACTTTGTCATAGATTAGGTGACTTTATGTGCATGGGTTTATCTCTGGGCTTTCTATACTGTTACATTGGTCTATATTTCTGTTTTTGTACCAGTGCCATACTGTGTTGATTACTATAGCTTTGTAGTATAGACTGAAGTCAGGGAGCCTGATTCCTCCAGCTCCATTTTTCTTTCTCAAGGTTGCTTTGGTTATTCAGGGTCTTTTGTGTTTCCATACAAATTGTAAAATTTTCTGTTCTAGTTCTGTGAAAAATGCCATTGGTAACTTGATAGGGTTTGCATTGAATCTGTAGGTTGCTTTGGGTAGTATAGTCATTTTCACAATATTGATTCTTCCAATCCAAGAACATGGACTATCTTTCCATCTGTTTGTGTCATATTTGATTTCTTTCTTCAGCATCTCATAGTTTTCTGTGTACAGGTCTTTTGCCTCCTTAGGTAGGTTTATTCCTAGGTATTTTATTATTTTTGTTGTAATGTGAAATGGGATTGTTTCCTTAATTCAATACTTCCTAAGACCATACATAAAAATAAATTCAGAATGGATTAAAGACCTGAATGTAAGACCAGACACTATAACACTCTAAGAGGAAAACATAGGAAGAACACACTTTGACATAAATTGCAGCAGGATCTTTTTTGATCCACCTCACAGAGTAGTGAAAATACAAACAAAAATTCACAAATGGGACTTAATTAAACTTAAAGGCTTTTGCACAGGAAAGGAAACCATAAACAAGATGAAAAGACAACACTCAGAATGGGAGAAAATATTTGTAAATAAAGAAAGTGACAAAGGATTATTCTCCAAAATATACAAACAGCTCATGCAGCTCAATATAAAAAAAAAAAACCCAATCAAAAAGTAAGCAGAAGACCTAAATAGATATTTCTCCAAAGAAGACACACATACAGATGGCCAAAAAAACACATAAAAAGATGCTCAACATCACTAATTATTGGAGAAATGCAAATCAAAACTACAATGAGATATCACCTTACACCAGTCAGAATGGCCATCATTAAAAAATCTACAAATAATAAATGCTGGAGAGGGTATGGAGAAAAGGGAACCCTCTTGCACTGTTGGTGGGAATGTAAATTCATACAGCCACTATGGAGAACAGTAGGGAAGATCCTTAAAAAACTAAAAATAGAACTACCATATGACCCAGCAATCCCACTACTGAGCATATACCCAGAGAAAACCATAATTCGAAAAGACACATGCACCCCAATGTTCACTGCAGCACTATTTACAATAGCCAGGACATGTAAGCAACCTAGGTGTCCATCAACAGAAGAATGGATAAAGAAGATGTGAGATATATATATATATATATATATATATATATATATATATATATATATATATATATATATCTCCAATGGAATATTACTCAGCCATAAAAAGGAACAAAATTGGGTCATTTGTAGAGATGTGGATGGACCCAGAGACTGCCATACAGAGTGAAGTAAGTCATAAAGAGAAAAACAAATACAGTATATTAACACATAAATGTGTAATCTAGAAAAATGTTACAGATGATCTTACTTGCCAAACGGAAAGAGAGACACACACAGAGAGAACAAACCTATGGACACCAAGGGGGGTGGGGGGGTGGGATGAACTGGGAGATTGGGATTGACATATATACACTATTGATACTATGTATGAAATAGGTAACTAATGAAAACCTTAAAAAAAGAAAACTTCATCTTCTTCAGGTATACTATATAGAATTGGTAAAATAGAATGTTAATGGTAATTTCAATAAAGCTAGGTGGCAAACATTTGTTCAGGAATATTAACTCACTATGCCACTTTATTTTAATGAGAAAATAAATGTTCAACTCCAAAAATAAGTTAATTAATTAAAAAAGAAATGACTTTAAATAGGTTAAAAGTAAACAGATGGAGAAATATATACCATGGTAACACTAATCAAAAGAAAGTCGGAGTAACTATTAATTTCAGACAAAGTTGACTTCAATACAAGGAATATCATCAAGAATAAAGACAGGGATGACATAATGACAAAGAGGTCAACGTGTCAAGAAGACATAACAATCCTATACCTGCATCCATCTAACAAGTGAGCATCAAAATACACGTGTCAAAAACTTATAGCATTAAAATAAGAAATAGACAAATTCAGTACTCTAGTTGGAGACTTCAACACCCCTCTGTCAGTAGTGATAGATTCAGTAGGCAGAAAATGAGTAAGGATAGGGGACTTTAGTTTTTAAGGACTGGCTAGAATGTAAAATCTTACCCTTGAAGATTTATTTAATTTTATTTTAAATGAATTGCCTAGGTCATTTGTGATGAAATTGTTTGTATGATTGTACTACTTGATACATGGAAAATATACTTTTTTAATAAAGCCCATATTTCTTTTTTTTCCTTTAAATAAATAAATAAATAAATAGATAAATAAATAAATAAATGAGTAAGGGTGTAGATGATCTAAACATCACTATCAATCAACTGGGTCTAATTGCCATAGCCCATCCACTAACGGCAGAATATGAATTCTTAATTTCACACAGAATTGTCACCAAGATAGACCACATCCTGGACCATAAAACACACTTTAAGAAATTTAAAAGAATAGAAATTATACAACGTATGTTCTCATACAACAAAGGGAAATACAATGTAATTTCACAAAGCATTTCTTTCAGTTTTTGGATTATTTTAATTTACTGAATGTCATTTTTTAAATTAAAATCTGTTTCCCTGTGCATTTCCTTTATTCTTAGTTCCCTCAGCCTTTTGGGGTTGTAAACAGTAAGTCTAATGTTCACTTAAATTGGCAGTCCTCCAGATATTTGGAGACATGCCTTCACAAGAAGTTTTATCAACAAGAAATGTGTTCAGTTTCTTTGATTATTAAATATAATCTAGTCTCTAAATTCCTTAACTTCTTCCTTACTTTGCATATATTTTCAAGTTTGCTCATATCCCCTTAAAATGTTCTAAATGTCTAGAACAACTGATGGACGAGATTTCCAGTTAAGATGGCAACTGAACCTGTAAGTCTACAACCCTTCCAAATTAAATAACAGAAATAATGCAGTAGAAGAGGGCTATTTGTCCAAAAAGATCATTTTTTTCTGTAAAACTTAAATTGCATAAACCTAGATGGTTTCTTAGAAGTTGTTTGATGATTTAATGCTAAAGCCAAAGGAAAGCATGTTCAGTACTTTATTCACCCAAATACTCATCAATTTTTTTCCAATTATTACATGGATTTTTCATAAAATTTTAAGAGTCCACTTACACATGAGGTACACAGTAGGTAATGAGAAATTATTGCTTGGAAAACCAAACCACTTCTTTATGGTATCAATGTAGATTCCTCAATCATAACAAATGTACCCTCTCATGAAACATGTTAATAATGGGAGAGGCTGTTCTTGTGTCGGGGCAGGGAATAGATGGGAAATCTCTGTACCTTTTGCTCAGTTTTGCTGTGAACCTAAAACTGCTTTAAAAGAATGAAAATAATAAAGTCTTAAAAAGAAGGGAAAAAAATGAATTACTCAATGAATTCTGATTTCATTTACATATATAGTCGTCCCTCTGTATCTAAGGGAGATTGGTTCCAGGGCACCCCACAGATACCAAAATCTGTGTATGCTCAAGTCCCTTATATAAAATGGTACAGCATTTGCATGTAAACCATGCACACCCTCCCTTATACGTTAAATCATCTATACATCTCTTAGAATACTTAATACGATGCCTATGCTATGTAAATAGTTGTAAATACAATGTAAATGCTATGTAAATAGTTGCCAGCAAGTACAAATTCAAGTTTTGGTTTTTGGAACTTTCTGGATTTTTAAAAAATGTTTTGATCCAAGGTTTGTTGAATCCACTGATGGGAAACCTGCAGATACAGAGGGCCAACTCTACACTGTTTGAACATTTTGATTAAATTAGTAGACAAACAAATAGAAAGAAAATTCTGGGGAGAAAAAAAAAGAAACAGCATGTTTCCTGACAGTCTCCCTTCTCATCCTGTATCAATTCAGTCAACACGGCCTCATTAAGTATGCACATAGATATGTGTACAGTCTGGATTTTTCTGTCCAAATTGACGAATGTAAAGCACAAAAAAGGCGTAAACTATCTAGCTGTACTTGGTACAGCTTTAATGACAAAGATTTTGGCCGCTTCTCCAAATCATTCTGATATTCCAAGTATGTAAGATTTTTCCTGGTAATTTAATCATATCTTTGGAGAAATTTCCAGTTACTTTGTAGTTACTGAAAATTTTCATGCAGATAAAATTCTTAAGACAACTTTAAGAAATTAACTTGTGGATGGAAATGGAATGTGTTTTGAAGGACTGCAGATGAAAAAACAAAACCTAAGAACTGATAGGTATTATATTTTATTTTAAGTTATATGTTTTCCCTTCCAAGGTCATATTTGTCTGGATCATAAAACAGAATTATAGAATTTTAAGAGAGCCAAATTTAAATTAACAAAATAATCTGAATTTTAAGCCCTCCAGTAATCATCATTAATATCTGTGTGCAAAAATAAACATTTCTCTGCCATATATCTAGGTGCTAGAAAGACCGAAAGAGGTTTTAGATGTATAACTGAGCATTAAGTGTTCTAGGGGATTTAACCAGAGTTGATATGAAATATCTGTGTGTGCATTTAAGTTTCATACTGAAGGTGTGCAAAAATATTTTACTATTGTTTTGTTTATCCTAACCAATTTCTTTAGTCCTTTAGACTGAAAAAAATTTTTAAAGAAATGTTTTATATGAGAGTGATATATTTTTTTAAAAGACTTAAGCTGGAATCCCCACTGACATGATTACTTTGAGCCCATTCATTCCTCACCACAGCACATCCATCCACTTCTTTTAAGGTCAGAGAATGGATTCACACACTTGTAATCTCCCCGCATTGCCTGTCCTTTCCACTCATGTGAGTGGAAACAAAAAGCTCAACCTTACAGCACAGGAAGGACTCTGAACCAGGATGCCGAAAACCTCACCATTTCTGTTTGCTGTGAGGTAGTACTATGTGTCCTCTCATGACACAGAAGTTTCTTCACCTTCCTTGCCTGCCATGCACAGTTGGGATTCCCTATTTTTGCAGATTTCACACAATGACCTTTGAAAAGTCTACTTTTGAAACCTCTGAAAGTCTACTCTGGCGCTCTATGAACAGCCATCACTGTGACTTGGGACACTGGGTTAGGCAACAGGTATTTAATAAGTCAATATTGGGAATTTAGAAACAACTGAATCCCTAATAACTGGCATATTTGAGATCAGACACTGGTAAGATCATTGTACAAGGAAGTTAAATCTGGAAATCATAAGTGATATAATTATAACTTTAACATTTAATTTTAATTTAAAACAGAAATGCTTGCTCATTCTCCATCGAGGAAAAGGGCCATTTCTTGAAGAATTGGTCAACAATTTGCAGTTTCTTTATCATTTTTCTTACATCACTTATATGCAAAATGCACCATCTACTGTTGCCATTTGAAAGAGAAACTAGAATTTATAAAAATAAAGCAAAGCAGCTTGAATGCAAAGGCCTTCCAGCACTTTATAATGCCCCTCGCCCAAGAATCATAAGTTTTCAGGTACACACTAAATTTTATTGCAACTAACCTTGATTTAACCTTTCAAAACATGCCACTTAGTTTTCATAGAAGTAATTATTTTTCTGTTCACTTTCGGGTTATGCAATATTCAGTTAATACAACAGATGCAACTGGTACAAAGAATATTGAAAAGACACTACTGGCTCATACCCAGCATACAATTAAAGTGGTACGAGCAGAAATGCAGAGGTTTCAGTATGCTATGCGCTCTAATCAGTATGTTATAGAGAAAATGGAGAACTTCAGTTAACACAGCAGTTGGTTAAGGGTGATTTAAGCCAATTTCTATTGCACTTATCAAAGTCATTAGTTTAGGAAAAGATTTGACAAGGGCTTAAATTGTTTGCAGTATGATCAGATCTCCTAGGGGAGACCTTGATAAATTTTTAAACCCCTGGATTGAAGTAACTATTACTTTTTAGTTCTGAATTGAAGTAGAAGGAGTGAAGTGTAGTAGAAAGAAAACTAGAATAGAAAATAGAAAAAAATTTTGAAATACCATCTCCAGCCATTACCAGCCTTGGGAATAATAAAATAAAAATAATGATCTATTTCACAAAGTTGGTGTGAAAATATAAAGATGTAATATATGCTAAAGTGTTTTTAATCTTCCAAATATTGTCCATATATATTTTTAAAAATTATTATTATGCTATTTTGTCTGTTACTTAAGTTTCCTGGCAGATCATAGTAAATGGCTGGTTTAAAATATTTATTCTATCAATAAAGCTAACAAACAATTTGAAATATGGTATTCTATACATATGAAAATTATTTCATAGTAGAGCAAAATTTTTAAGCCAACACCAAAAACATATTTAGTACAAACATGGCCAGAAATATTTTAATGAACATTGTTATTACAATCAAACACAAAAAATAAGCAAAATTCACTCTGCCATGCACCCATACAAGGGTCTGAGTTTTGGTTATTTGGAATTTACAATTGGATTAACCATTCTGTATTTCAGTCATAACATTTACATTATTTCTCTGCCAACACTGAATTTATGCTCATTCACCAGAAGAGTGAACATTCATTTCCATTGCATTATATACGCTGGTAAATGCTAAGGCACAAAAATCAAGTTAACAGTGCTTCCATTGTAAGTCTTTTATCACATATCTGTACATCAGATTTCGAAAACCAAGGACTCATGTTGAAATTGGCTAATAACCAAAACACTCACTGTCAAATTAACTATTCCCATCTGAGGTGATAAATGAAGAGTTCATAACTGTAAACCATGGCATATGAAAAATAGCTCATTGACATCTGTTCTTAACATCTGGCTTTTTAATCAATGTGCCAAAGCAAATGGGATAGGCAATTCTATTTTGCCCCTCAAAAATTAGCCTTTGTGATCATTTATGTCTGAATTATATGCACATATAGCTCTATGAAATGAAAGGGTTTAATGTCATATTAATAAAGGCCAAGAATTCAGGTCCATGCAGGTTTCACACCTATCCTTTATTCAACAATAACTAATTACCAGCAACACCATGAGAAAGTAGTATTACAAGTCCTCTTCCTCAGGAAAAACAAAACAAAGGCCATGCTCTTTCTACTCCCTGCCCCCAGTTCCTCAGGAGAAACACTGCCTCATTAATTTAAAACAGTAAGGAAAAAAAACACACATACATATATACTTCCTCAAAGAGTTCTTTACAGTAAGACATCTTTAAACCAATTATGTATTTGTTTCCAACAAACACTAAGAAGTGACTTTTCCATAAGGTTTGTCAAACTCAATATAAAATAGACATAAAATAGAAATGTATATTTTTTGGCTTTACTACAAATGCAACAATAAAATGATATAGAGAAATATGAAAATAAAAACAAGTTAAAGAAAGTGCTGAAAATGATTATATCCGTGACTAATTTGCTTGTGCCAGGAAAACACTCAATGAGTATGGAGACAGTCCTTGAAGAATACAACACTTGGTTTTTATGGTTCATTAATAATGTGATTAATTCATCCAAGAATAATTTATGTAAAATGTTATAAAGTAGTTCATTGAATCAAATTGTCCCAAGTTTGCATAATGATGTATGTATCCTCAGGAAATAGACTCTACAACTTTCAAATCATAACTTTTAGTCTAACTTTTAGGTTTACAGCATGACTGAATGGTCAAAGGGGCTCATACTTTGTGGTCTCTACTAGTCTTACTTTAGAGAGACTGATCTAAATTAAGTGAAGTTATTTATTCATTAAGACCTGAAGTGCATTCAACTTGCCAGGCCCCATGAAAGTACTAAAAATGCAATAAGTGAATTTGCAGGGCACTTGGTCTCATAGGGTTAAGCAAACTAACAATTGCTGCAGTGACAACTGAAAGTAAAAGGAAGTACCTTGTCCTAAATGAAGGAGTACCTAACCCAAACTAGGAAGAAGAGAAGGCTTCCTAAATGAACTGATTTCTAAGATGAAAATGGGAAAAAATTTTTTTAATTAGGCAAGGAATAAAATAGTACATGTCCTAGGTGGAGGGAACAGTGTGCATGAAGGCACAGGAATCAAAGAGAGAAGAGCTAGTAAGAAAGAAATGAAAATAGGCAGAAACATAGCATGAAAAAAGAGGAGGAAGTGTGACATGAAATAAAGCTAAAAAAGAATGTTCAAGGTATGTAAGACCCTGTACAATATGTTAAGAATTTTGGACTTTATCCAAAGAGCAAATGAAAGATTTTTAGCAGGAAATTGACAAAATAAGATTTGAATGATCCCTATGGCTAAGGTATGGCAAGGGGATTGGAGAGGAAAAAACAAACAACCAAAAAAACTGAGATAATGATCTTTGAGGATCACAATACTTTAGTAACACTTTTATTACTCAGTATATGTGGTACCAGTCACACCCCGGGAATGAAATTAAAATCAGAAAACTGAATTACATCAATCGGTTTTGTGTACTTCACTGATTTCTTTAAAGGAAAAAAAAAATGTGTTAGTATACAGAAAAAGTACTGTGTAAAGTTCATATAACTAACTCTCATTTTTCTTTCTTAAGAGGTTCTATGAGAAACTTATCTCAGGACTTTTGTATCATTTAGTTATTGCTGATTAACAGACCACTCCAAAATTCAGTGATTTAAAGCAAAAATAATTTGTTATTATAGCTCACAAATCACAACACTGGGAATACAGTGACTTGGGCTGGGGTCTCACCCTTGCACCTGGCATATCTGACATACACCTATGGGGATTATGGGGTTCACATAGGCATGTCCTCTTGTGGCAACAGCAGATGTGCAAGATGGAGCAACCTCAATCATAAAGCATGTTTTGAGACTCTGCTTGTATTATATATGTTAACATGCCATTGGCCAAAGCAAGTAGAATGGCTGAACCCAGAGTCAAGGATTAGGAAAGAATGCCAGGTCAAAGAGGAAAGACTCTGGTGTGTAGAAGATATTCAGCACATTTTTTAAAATGTTCTTAAAAGAGATTTTTGGACTTACTGTAAATATAAGTTGATAAACATATAAAGGTCCAAACCACTGTTGAAGTTTAAAGAAATAGTTTAAATAAATGCAAGGTAATAATATTAATTAATTTTTCTATCAGTTACTTTTTTAAATAAACCACCCACTTCATCGAATCATTGTGAGGATTAAACAAGAAAGGGTCTAAAACAGTTAATGCAGAGGTTGGCATATGATCAACAATAGGAGAATGTTACTCTGCTTTATGACTTGGGTCCTTGATATTCCCCCTTTTCACACAGTACAATGTCAGAGTTAGAAAGAAATTCAGAGGTAACAGTATTCCACTCAGTGCAAAATGAATTATTTCTCTTTATGGCTTTTCTCCTTCTTGCATAGAGCAACAGAGACCAAATATACAATGACATATAGAGAAAATAAAATTGTAATTACTTTTTAATTGCCTTATTGATGACTCTTAACACCATATACACTATTACTTTGGTTATAAGAATAATGGAGTATTATGAATACACACTTTTTATTTGAAAGCAATAACAATTAAAGACAAGTTTATTATTTATTTATTTGGTGATTTATTTACTCTACTGTTAGAAGAGAAAAACAAGAAAAGAATACCAAAATCTATAAGTAAAGAAAGAAGGGATGATTATAAACAATTCAGTGGATATGAAGAAAAATATTTTGTACCTTTGTAAGCATTTAATAGAAAGAAAATCATATTACAACTTTGAAAAATTATTTATGAAGTTAAATTCTCTAACATTAGTAATTGATCTCTAAACCCGTGGACAGAATATGATAGTCATATTCTCCAAACTGAACTTTTGCCAGGGATTTTGTACTCTCAAATACTGATGAAGGCTTAATTTGGAATGAAGACCAGGCAATAAGAAGTCCTTTATTGTGCACATTTTGGGTGTAGTAGATTAGTACCACAATAAAAAGCTTAAATTTTCTACTAATTCTTTATTAAAATAAGATAGTACAAATAATTTATAACCCAGAAGAAGTAAAGCACCACCACCAAGAAAGAAAAAATTTACTAAGGAGTAATTTCAAAGAAACAGAATCCTAAGCACAATGAATGCTTCCCCAGCTAGGATCTTGTGCACGAGTAGCACATCTACATCTATACATGATGTGTCATTGATATAGTGTGATAAGAGAGTGGAAGAAAGCCAACCATAAGGCTTAAATGAAATAACTGGGTTTTGTTAACAGAATAATAAATTTTGGACACAATTTTAATAGTATATTCATACTATTTCATACCTATCCTTAATATTATTTTCCTTTACATTCCTTTAGTTCAATACTCATCTCAACAAGGCTAAATATCCACCAAAGCTATGCTGAAACATAGGAAACTGCTGTTTCTGAAAGTTAAAATAATTTCATAAGTTTCAGCCTAATTCATGTCCATTTTATCTTTAGTCAAGTAATATTTTATTCTTCTTTATACTTAATACTAAAACTCTAACACTTAATTCTAACAGTTATCAGAACTTTCATCTCTATTTCTCACTCATTTCTAGGTCAATTCTTTATATATACATAATTAGCTAGATAAATAAGTAGGCTCTCTAAACAAAGATAATGAAACCATTACTTCTAAATAATTAGCTGGAAGACATCACACAAGGCGATACTGTAAAACAGTCCATCATTAGCTGATATACAAAAGTGTGAGCCTAATATGTTAAAACCATTCAGGTGTAGTACTTAATAATACATAGGAGCTATGGAAACAATCCATATATGACTTGATTATTTTTGAGGGAGCACATTATGCCGTACTCACACTGATACTCCCAGACAGTGTGACTCAGTCTGGCTTGGACCATGCACAACTGGTCACATAACCAGGGAGAAGCTTTGGCTTTAGAAAGCCTCAGGCTGCCTTGGCTCTACGGATTTGGAAGTGGCCAGCCTTCTATGCCAGAATGTCTCAGCCTTCTGTCTATTTTTAGCAGAATGTGTGAACATTAGTGCCTCAGCCTGTCTTCCTTCTTCAGGCATCAAACTTTTAACAAGGTATTTCCTTGGGTGTTGTTCAACAGCTACTTTCATATGCTGCTTGAAGGAATGGAAGTCAAATCAACTTCCAATTGTTTAAAAAGAAATTTGGCAATTTTTATTAATAACCTTATGCATTTTCTTTCACTTTGACCCAAGGAACTTAACTTGTAAGAGTCTATGTGGGGCATATATGGATATATATATATATATATATATATATATATATATATATATATATATAAATTATACATATATAATACATATGTAAAGATTTACTCACAACAATGCTTGTCAAAACCATATTCACACTAAGAAAAAAGTGACAGGTTAACTTAAATATCTCAAAATAAAGAAAATGTTCAAAGTAATCAAGAATATTCATGTAAGGGCATATCATGCAGCCATAGAAAATCAAAAATCATAAAACTCAGGAAAAAAGCATACATTTTAAAGACAAAATAAAGAATTATCTCCACTACTTAAAACACATATAGGAAAACGTGCTGAAAGAAAATTACTTCAAAGCATTATAAAAGGTATGTCAGGCTATAGCAGTAGGTTTGATGTTTTATTTATTTATTTATGATTTCCTGTTTTTACAAAGATGTATAACTAGTGACACATGTGACCAGAGATCATTCTTATTAGACTAATAATACTAATAAGTATTAGTCTAGTCTAATAAGACTAGTGCTTAGTCTAATAAAACTGTTTTATTAGTTTAGTCTAATTAGTCTAATAAGACTAATGTTTTATTAGGTTTTCTCATGATTCCTGCCATCAGAAGTAGACGGATGAGAAGGGTACCTCTTCATTCACTGGTCTATCTCGCACACAGAGGGTACATCTGAAGGTAAAGAGATGAGTGCGACTGGATTATCGGCTCTTAAGGCTGATATGTGGTACATGGAAGTTAATTATTTTTAGCACATCTGCTGTGTCTTGCTCAGAGTGAAAAATTACAGAGACACTTGGAACTGAATCACTCTTGCAGCCAGAACTGACAGAGCAGGGCAAAGTTATATTTTTCCTTTAGTACCTCAATATCTTCATAAATCATCTTGATTTCTGTTCTCTTTCCAAAGAGTTATAATTACAGAAGTAACTTCCCTCAAGTAATCATGTGTTAACATTATAAACAAATAGAAATTAAGCCCTAAAAAAGTAAGTAAATTCTTACTCAGCCAGGACCTCATATGTCAGATTTTCAGAAAATTTCAAAACTGTCTGGAATGTGTAGGGCTGTTCTGTCTCCCACAGCTTGAACTCTGTACCCTGATTTTTCTATTCTTCTTGGTTGATTCCAGTAGCAGAATGTCTCTGCTACATACAGTACCCATCCAGTTGGCCTCTTCCCAAGACTGAAGGCTCCTTCAGGTCCAGACTTACATCCTTACATCCTTTCAAAATATACATACATTATATATATATATATATATATAAAATTTATTTTTAATGATGCTGAATGTCTTTTAATGAACATTTTAAAGCTTGATTGTGCAACATAACAAGCTAATTTTCCTCCATGCAAAATTTAATTAACAGAATCAATTTAAAATGTACTTAAAAACAGATAAAGGTATAAGCAAACCCTGAATAGACATTTGTTGTATCCTAACATCTCTTTGTTCTGTGGCTATCATATGCACTCTCTATTCCAGCCATCTTGCACATGTATGCTCTTCTTCACAATGAGAATTGGATGAAAGGATATGGGTGAGTCAGTGTAAATCCATAAAAATTATTGGAAAAACAACTAAAGACACATGGCCAACTGATGCTGGGTCAATAAAATCTTCTCCATGTGTGCAGGGCATCCCACTTTTAAGCTGATTTTTTTCTTTAGCAAAAACACAAATCATATTCATTTTAGGGCTCACACTTATTAAATTACTAGGGAAACTTTGGTGTAATACATTTAAACACAAGCATACAATGTTCAGAGATTTAAAGGCTAAGTTTCATAATTACATTAAAGGTGTAGAAGGGCAGCATTGCTATTCAGAAACTTCTGAGAATTCCTTTTTATATAAAGTAAATTTAAAATGGCATCTTTGACTTTAACAGAGAAGGAGGTTTTATTCCATATGAAAATTCACCATAAAATACATAAAAATAGAGTCATGGTAAATTTCAAGTTCTGGTAAATCCATGTAACTAAAAATACCATTAAAGGACATCATCATGGAAATGAAGGACTGATGCTCTTTTTTTGATTGCATAAAACTTTAGTAGTTTGAAACATGTTTGATCTCATATACCAGTAAACTTAACAAGACCTTGAAACTTCAAAGATTAACTTTACAGGGCAAAAAAAAACAAACATGAAATAAAAGGAAAAATGAAATATATTTCAAGGCTGAAAACAGTCATGGATTTTTGTTCTTGGGAAGGATAAACTACATAGTATAACAGATGTTATATTTCAAAATAAGATAATATTGATTCTGCTTGAGCAAATGTCTAAAGTCCCAAGTGAATGAATTTTTTCAATGAATTTTTTGAATGCCCTAACTACCAAACATATAAATAAAGGTGCCAGGAGTAATTAACTTAAGTCAGTGTCTAATTTTCTTTTAAATTATATAATTGTGTCTATGTGCTTATTTGCATATTTATAATCAAGTTGAGGGTTAAAAACTCCTGAGACCAGTTTCTGTGTTTTAGAGACCAACTTAAACATCCAAGGTTTTTGATAGAATATAAACTATGTACCATTTATTAATCAGTGCTCTATTCCATTACCTAGCATTATATATAACATTTGCAGTGGTCTACAATAATGACTTGTAGAATTGGGACCTTAATAATGCTGTTTTATGATGGATGTACTGATTTTAAAAAGGGACAGATTTCATGATATCAATGAAGGGATTAGTTACTTTAAGAAAAACAAATTAAATAGAAAAGTAAACAGGTATGTTAAAAATTAGATTTGTACTCTACTAAATAGCCAATAAGATGCCACCAAAAATTATTTCTATGTAGTATATATCATTATCAAAATTTGTCTTATGTATCTGTTTATTTTTTCCTATTCTCTATTTTACTCCTTTCACACAGACGTATTTCATGCAAGCTCCACAAGAGTATGAAAATGTTTTCCTTTACATGGTGTGTGTTTGTTTTTAACAATATCCTATGAACTTGAAAATAGGTCCAGGAATATAATAGATATCAGTGATTACACCCAAAATTGCAAACAGAGCCAAGAATTTAAAAAATATACATATAAATTATGTATATGTATATGTATAAATTTTGACATATAGAATATTTGTACTCTTCATTTTAACAGTAATAGGCACTTTAATGCTGTTGGTGAAATTTCACGAGAATTTCCATAAATAAAAATTAGCAAATTGAAGGCAATTTTGCAACACCAGGATATTTAGAGAACATCTGCAAATCTTCCAGAGAAAATAAAGCTAGCAAGACTTGGCAATACCAACATTAACAATGAAGAAAACTGTTTTGTCTGGAAAAAAAAATGAAAATGCACTACATGCTGAGAAAATAAAATTGATTTTATTTGAATTTCTTATTTTCTATACTTTAACTTTTTAAATTAAGCCAACAATGTAACAATAAAGAAAAATTACTAGAGAAGAAAAAAATTACAATCCAATCACCCTAATACAACTTCAATGTCCCAATATTCCAAATTATCATCATTCAATTCCATCCCATGTCTGTTCTCTTTTCATTTCTCACATAAATACAAATTCCAAAAAGTAACATCAGTTTTCATAAAAGAAAAAATGAAGGATTTTTACTTCTTTGTGGATTATTTTTTAAAGTTAAGAATCATAATTTTATGTATATATAAATGTGTTTATCACTCAACCCTAGTATTCTACTTAAAATTTTACTAGTCTATTATTTTACTCTGGGATTACACATATTTTTTGTCACCTTCTTGTTTTTCATCAATTGCAGTAAGTTAGAAGATTTATGATGGCAATTACTCCAGATTTCTATGGTTGTTTTCCCTGAACCTGTGTTCTTAATCTGGATTAACCCACCATGTATTACACAACTAGTGACCATGGTAGCAATTGCCCTGAAGTCTTTCTTTTCTTTCCAATTCATGAAATCACTGTGTCCCCATGTCTATTTGTCTTCAGACAATTTAACTTTGAATATTTCTCTCTCACTTTAGATTGACTCTTCTGGTATTTCACGTGGCTTAAAACTCCTCACATGTTTGCAATTTGGGACGGGCTAGGAAGCAACTATTCATTTCCACTCTACATAGTCTCATACCTCAGTTGGATTGGCTCTAATAGCTGGTGGCTAAGACAGCTAGGGACTGGCCAAGTATTACTTTTTCTTTATGTTGCCTCTGGGCCACTTTATATGCTCTGTCAATATGGTTTCTCCATCATAATGCCCTAAGGGTGGCCAAATGCCTTGCATGTCACCTAGAGTTCCAAGAGCTAGTATCTTAAGAGGCCTGGAACAATGCTGCAAAGGTTCCAATGACTTTACTTATGAATTTCCAGAAGGTCATTTCTACTTTAGCTTATTGATTATATGTCACTATTGCCATCCCAGGTTCAAGGGGAGAGAAATTAGAACCAACTACATAACTGGGAGTGGTAGCAAAAAATTTGCTTTAATCTACCACAATTATAGATTCTGGTTTCTTTTATTGAGAATTCCATCCAAAATATTTCCAGTTCACCCAGTGCATCCATCTATTACAGTATTTAAAATACATTATACTATTTATTTCATTCTATGATCTTCAACGTCAGGGACTGTTTCATTTTTCTTTACTGTCATAGTGCTTATGAAAGAATAAGCATTTAATAAATATGCATTTATTGAATGAATGATATTAAAAATACCTGTTTGAGACACAAAAAAAATGATTGATATTCATCACAATAAATGACACCATTTGTTTTGTGCTACACATAAAATGAATTTGAAATTCCTTAACCCCCAAGCTCCTTCATAATCGGGACTCTCATGATGTTTCCAGTCTCAACCTCCATTGTCTCTTGACATCTATCCTTCCTTCATAATTTAGTGAGACCGAACTACCCTCAATTATCCACACTAAGAATTTCTCACCAGTATTCATGTTTAACATATGCCTGGCATTTGATCTTTCTCCTTTGCCTGTTTAAATTTTATTCATCTTTTACCCTAAGCTCAAGCTCAAATATCATCTTTCAGTGAGGACTCTACCTAATTACTCAGTTAATCACTTTTACATTTTGTTCCTATATCTCACCGATTATTATGCCTCTGTATTTTAGTTGTTTACTTAAGAACTGCCTTGGAATCGTACTTCACTGCATGTGTAATTCCAAAAAGTATTCACAGTATGCCCAAAGGATGAACTGACTTGGCTGTGAAATCTGGCAGAGGAGCCGAACTAATTGCGCTGTGTGTCTAGCTCTAGTTAGCTCTGGCTAAATTCCAGGCTACACTTCCTTTCTAGCAAGGCATGTGGGTTGGGATGGGATGTTTCTGAAGTAGAATAGGTGTAAGGGGAGCTAAAGACCTAAAGTGATTAAAGGGAGTTCCATTCACTCAAACTGAGAACACATCATCAGAGATCCATTTGGTAGACTAATGCAGGTGGTTATTATTCTATAACACCCACTTTCTGTCTTCTCACTTTACTTTGGTCTCACTTGGTAGCAAATCCACAACCCCATCAACAGGTAGAGCATTATTTATTCAACTCCACCTTGCTCTTCTATAAAACACTCTTTATTCAGTCATCTAGGCACAGTTCTATATGAAAGAAATTCTTCAGTGAATGAAATAAACAGATTTCCTTGTCGACAGCTTAAATTTCAATGGGAGAGGTACAAAGCCAGTAAACAAATACAGCATATGAACATGTTAAGTGCTGTGAACAAAGAAAAACAAAACAAAAAATAGAAAATGATGGGGTAAGAACTATTTTAGAGAAGGTGGACAAGTACTCTTTGAAGAGATGATATTTGAAGTGCAACCCAAAAGAAGGCCTTGAAAAAACAGCATTCTAGACAGAGGTAATGGTGAGTGACAAAGGACCAGAGATAAGAATAAGCTTGATATGTTCCATGAATACCAGTGTGATTGGATAATAGAAAGCAAAATATACAGTAATGAATGTAGTCAAGTCCTTTCAGGGCAAGGTTAGGAGACTGATTTTAGAAAATGCAACAGGAGTCACTGCAGGATTAAGCAAGAAAATGAGATGATCTAACCTACGTTTTATAAAGATCTCTTTAGCAACCATGTGGAGAATGGATCATAGAGAAAAGGTCATAGAAAAAGTAACAAAATAAATGTAGAAATTAGTGTAATGAACATAAGTAAACACTCTAGCAGAAGAACTTCCAGCCCACTTCTAATAAATATAACTGAATTTTTGAGAAAATAATCAGCTAGAAGTTTTGCCTGAGGCCCAATAAAGAATCCATTCAATTTTGAGTTGTCAAATTTGAGTAAAGTTGTCCTATATCAGTAGGATTTCCTATTACAGTGAGCTCCAGGGTGGTGACAATGTCATACAGTTATATTTATAATGAATTCCACCTATAGCATATCACCATTGCAGAACCACACATAACTAGACATTCACTGGTCCTTAAATATCACCAGAATAATTCACTTCTATGGTGTTTTATGACACAGAACTCTAAGGCCCCACACAAGCACTTGTCTCTCATTTTAGTAAACACAAATTCCACTTAATTTTTTTTGCGAAAAATATTTGCTCTTTCTATAGACATGGTACTACCTCCAGTAGAGGTACAATAGATCTCCTAAAAAAATAAGGTGGCAATCTGGGCACATGCCCCTGACTAATGAACCAAGTCTCCTAAACTCATTGCATTTCACTTCTGTATATCCCCAGTCATACACCTAACCAAGTATACTCTATCTTGGTCTTATCTTTAAGTTTGACAGACTTTTCTGTTTCTCACCACCAAGACCTGGGTTACTAAGCTATAAGTGACATTCTTGGCAGTTAACAACAGCAAGTAATTGTGTTTATATTTTAAACAAAACAATTGAATTTATTGGAAAAATATCAGAGTCTCACAGAAATAATAGGAACCTGGAGTATCAGCTTTGTGAGACTGACAGGAACCAAGAACTTCTGAGAAGGTGAGGCAATAAAAATACATAGCAAAGACCACACAATTGGAAGAGGCCGGTCTAATACAGTTGCTGCCACTGGTTAAAATATGACCTTTACCCATCTCCATGTCCTTGTCTGAGCATGAAGTCTGCATGGATGAGCCTATGCTACCTGCCCACCCTGCATTCATGGGAATAGAAAGAGGATGTGGCCACTTTGCTCCCATGTGGGAAGTGTGCATTACCTCTCACAAAGGCTATACCCAATATAGTTTACCTGAAGAGAGAACAGAATAGTAATAGAAAGAAAGGAGAGGTTGGATGGTATGAAACCAAAATATAACAAATTCAGCTATTATTTTATGTGTTAGTTTATTCAACAGATACAACAATGTGATGGGCAGTGTTCTAACAACAGAAAACAACTCTGACAAACACTGAGAGATACTGGAACAAGAGTAGGTAAGAAAAGTAGGAGGGTAAATATTGTTGGACTTTGCAAGCCTGTAAGCCCTGGTAAAGAGTTTGTATTTTATTCTCAGTGCAATTGTTTTTTGGTTTTGGGTTTTGGGTTTTTTGGTTTTTGGTTTTTGTTTTTTTGGCCACACCACACATCTTACGGGATCTTAGTTCTCCGACCAGAGGTTGAACCCATTCTCCCTAACCACTGGACCTCCAGGAAATTCCTGCAATTGTGTTTTTAATGAGATAAATAATATCAATTAACATTTTAAAAATACCATTCTGACTGCCAAGAAGAGAACAGAATGCAAGTGGATCAAGAGTGGAAGTTGGAAGACTATGAAGGTTCTTGGCTGCAAGTATTAGAAACACACTTTGACTAACTTACACAGGAAAGGAACTATTTGGAAGAATATCAAGTAACCCACAGAATCATCCAGAATCCTGGAGGATCAAATATAAAAGCCAAACAGGAATCAAGAAAGGGTAGACAATAGGAAGCACAGAAAAATGAAGATAAAGACATAATCTGGTGGGATGGCTTCCCAAATGCCACTGCCACTGGTTACTCAACAATGAATGTGCTAAACTCTCATAATCTTTGCTGGATTCTAGACATCTCCATGTTGTCATAAACATTTCCCCAATTCTTCCTGCCTCTGTGCATCATTCTCTTCAAATTCAAACTCCTGAGTGCTATCAACCAAAGGTCTGAACTTTGTCATATGCCCATACCCAAACTTCCAAAGGATGTTACAAGAAGAACAGGGTCCCTTTGGTTTCTATAGTGAAAACCAGAGGGGAGTGTCTCCAACCAATTCTCACACAGTAGAAAATTCCCTAAAACTAAGCAGGGATGTTAAGAGGCAACATTTTCCTAGACAAATGTCCACGGAAGGAAACTAGTATTAGTGTTTCAGTGCAACATGAAGGATGGGGGGACCTTGGACCAGGACTTGGAAGAGAATATGATGGAGTGGTTGAGTGTACACTATGGAAAGAGATTGTCAAAACCCTTCTCTGCACTTACTACCTGGGCAATTTTCAGCAAGTTACTTCTCTGGACTCTTTATCATGTCAAAAAAAAAAATAGTAACAGTGGTTACTAGAGATTTTAGAAGGATTGCAATAATTCATGAATATTCTTAGTGTTGGGTTTAGCACTTAATAGTAAGTGCATTGTAAATCTTAGCTATCATTTTTTTTTTGAGTGGTATCAGCGAGTATGGAGAGATGTAATGAGTGGAATGATACATATCAGAAAGGGAGTTGATAGGAATTGCTCAGGAAGAGGATCATCAATGACCTCTAAATTATGGCTTGAGCAAGTGTGTGGATGGTAGTACATTTACTGAGTAAGACAAATCTCCATTCCAGCAGTTTTCTGAGTTTGATTCACCCACCCCAAGCATGCTCATGAATTATTTTGTATAAAAACCCTCTTGGAGGAATTCCCTGGTGGTCCAGTGGTTAGGATTCAGCACTTTCACTGCTGAGGTTCCAGTTTCCATCCCTGGTCGGGAAACTAAAATCCCACAAGCCACATGCGCAAAAACCAAAAACTAAAACTAAAACAAACCCTCTTGGTTCTCCTCAGCTCTAGGGATACTCTAACACCTTAGGCAACATTGAGGGCAGTTTTACATCTGCCCCAACACAGAGACAGAACACAAAATTATTGATTTTATATTTGTTCGTCTAGAATCTATATCCACCTAGTGTCAGTGTCTCTACCAATGACTCAGGAAATCTTGGCATTTCAGGAATTTTCCAGAGAGTTCTATGTTTAAATGACTACCTTCAAGCTCTTTCCAAAATATAATGGGATTATCTGACAGTTGATAGATATAATCTAATAGAGTCCATCTCAAGTTTTGAATCTTTCTGACTTTTGGCATGTAATGTCACATATTCACAGGTTCCATATATTAGGGTGTGGACATCTTTGGGAGACCATTCTGCCTATCATGCTTTCCAAAAAGCAGTATAAGTAAAACATAATTAGACAAACCAAAATCTGCCCTAATATGATTTCAGAATGTTCTTTTATTAATGTACTAATAATAGGGCTCCGTATACAATGTAACATACTTCTTTGTACTTTATCCAATTCTGTCTTCTGTATCACATCTCTTCTTTGTTCAAACTTTTAATTGGGGAGGAATAAAATTCTTAAATAAGAATTTGGGTCTTCCCTGGTGGCTCAGTGGTTAAGAATCCACCTGCCAATTCAGAGGACATGGGTTCGAGCCCTGGTCCAGGAAGATCCCACATGCCACAGAGCAATTAAGCCCGTGTGCCACAACTACTGAGCCTGCGCTCACAGCCCGTGAGCCACAACTACTAAGCCTGCATGCCACAACTACTGAAGCCAACACACCTAGAGCCCATGCTCCGCAACAAGAGAAGCCACCACAGTGAGAAGCCCACTCACTGCAATGAAGAGTAGCCCCCGCTCGCCACAACTAGAGAAATGCTGCATGCAGCAATGAAGACCCAATGCAGCCAAAAATAAATAAATATTTTTTTTTAAAAAAAAGGAATTTGAACAAGTTCATATGTGAGAGAATCAAAATTCATCAGAGGAAACTTCCTTGGATTTGAATTCTAAACAAATATGTCATAAATATAGAAAAAAGAAAGAACAATTTTCTTAAAACCTATAGACCACCTAGTAAAAGTTAATAAAAATTAATATGTGAACAACAAAAATAGTTGATTGATAGAGAATTATTTAGACGTGCAGTCTAAACAAAGATAAAATATTGTAAAATCTTTAAAATTTAGACTAGAAAACACACGATTGAAATTTCAGGAGAGCTTCTCTCTTTCTCTTTCCTTTGACTTTTAAAAGAAGACATTATTTTACAGTGCATATCTGCCAAACGAAAACAGGAAAAGCAATGGAAATAGCCCAAACTTTCCCAAGCTACATGATAGGGAAGAGGGCTGATAAAAATTACTGTAAAAATAAGACCACAGAGAAAACCAAAACTAAACAGGACTCCCTTTTATATCCTCAAACTACATTTTCTTTCCTGATTTAAAATCTAATGGAAACTTGCATGGAACAAAATTTTGGCATCTATGTATTACATGAGGACATTTTGTGAAAAACCATATTCTTCCACTGAAATAGTGAAGGAAATATTGGACTATCATTAATCATATCAAAGCAGAATATTACTCCAAAACAGAAAAGAATGTTCTCATAAAGGCAATATAAAAGCAATATTAGATACGGGTTCGTGCCCCGGTCTGGGAGGATCCCATATGCCGCGGAGCGGCTGGGCCCGTGAGCCATGGCCGCTGAGCCTGCGCATCCGGAGCCTGTGCTCCGCAACGGGAGAGGCCACAACAGTGAGAGGCCCGCGTATGGCAAAAAAAAAAAAAAAGAAAAAAAAGCAATATTAGAGTAGAAGCCAAACTAATTACAGTATGCTTTGAAGTATAAAACCTGCAGCAAAGAACCTATACAACCTTGCTTGAGACATTTTCAAGTATACTAAGCTGCACTTTGAATAAATTAAAACTGTGTTTTGTGGATGTGTTTGTGTGTGTGTGTGTGTGTGTGTGTGTAGAGGGTATGAAAGAATAGAAAGTTCTAAACACAATCATCTCAATTTGTGCTCTGTCACTAAGGAAGTAATTCTGAAAGTGACCCCACCATAAAAATGTGCTACTGCTTTTGCTTCCAATAAGTGAGAACCAAAAGAATATTACCTGTTGACAAACTCGAATTCAAGAATGAATATGGCAGCATTTGAATAGGATCAATACAGCTGCAGTACCTAGCTCATCCCCTTAAACAACAGATAGTCAAAAATACTTGTGAAGCAACAATGTAAGAAAAATCACCCAGCAAAGATAAACCTGGGTGTCTCATAGTAAACTTACCACCTTTATATTATAACTATCTGCCTCATCACATTTGCATGTTTCACAAAAACACACTTGCTGATATCACAGCCTGGTATGCCCTTCCCCTAACTTTGCATGGCTAACTCCTTCCTGTCTTTAGGAAATCAGCCAATCTTCCAGAAGAGAGAGGCAAATTCAGAGTAACTGGGAGATTTGAATGAGGGGTTTATTTACAAAGCTGTGGGCAGGGCAAAGAAACCAAAAATTGTGGTCAGCAACAGAGTGAGAGTCACCACCCCGAAGTCTGAAGGGGCAAAAGGAGAGTAGGAGCTACTGGACCCAGAGAACGCTTAGTTTAGCTGTGGCTATGAGAGAGGGACCCCATCAAGAGCTATGGCCTTCCCTGAGCCTGCGCATCCGGCGCCTGTGCTCCACAATGGGAGAGGCCACAACAGTGAGAGGTCCATGTACCGCAAAAAAAAAAAAAAAAGAGAGCTATGGCCCTTAGTAGAGGAGGACAGCATTGGCCAACCAGTGAGCCAAACCCAACTGGAAGCCTGAAAGAAAGGCAGCCTGGTTTGTGTAGCACTTTCAGGTTCTTCTCAATGTCCTCTTACTATCACCTCCTCAAATATACTACCTTGAGCCACTAATGTAAAGTAATAACACACTCAGGCGTTATCATGCCACACCTTTACTACCAACCAAAAACCAGCAGGGTTTTTGATGTGCTCTACCTATTAACAGAAGCACCTGGCTTTTTGTTCTAACCAAAATTTCTAGAGTGTCCTGAAGAAGCATTCAAATATTACAATTATTACAATAGACGGTATATTTTTCACACTGATGAGACTAAAAAACTTTGATATTGAGAAATGTAACAATGGGCTTTTAGGTAAGTATCTGTTAGAGCTTTAGGGCCTCTAAAACAGTGAGGGTCAGAGTGAGCATTTGCCCTGAAATAAATAGCTGTTCTCAGTGTAAGTTAACTTGGAAGGACCTTGAGAAGTTATTGCTGTAGGCAGCTCTACATGGTCACACCATTCTCTATCATTATTGGAATTGTTGCTGGTCTCCTCAGCCTACAAAAATCTGAGTGAGATTGTGATGACCTTCCCTCCTTCCCCAGCAAGACGCCTCTAATCTTCTGACCTGAGAATTGCCATACAGGCCTGTACAAATCAACTGTCACCTGCAGCATTGACTGTGGATTCAGTAACAACCACCGAGGTTCTGGATGAATATTCTTGCAGATGGAGATGGACTGGGTGTCTGCACTGTTTCCAGGCTCCTCTAAGCAATGGCAACAAGGCAATGCCTGAAAGGGAGTTCATCAGGCAGGGCTGTTTGGGAAGCCAGCAGCTGTCTACAGAAGCAACAAAGAGAAGATGGGAGTTCCCTTCCTCTAGCAGGTAAATAAGATACTGGACTTCAGTTTTGAATATAACACAAAAATCCAAAGGACATTTGTTATGAAAGGTAAGGGGGAGAAAAACAAACAAATCAAACCAAAACAAACCCTGGACTTCCTTCTCAGGGGAATAGATAAGACTTCAGAATTGCAGAAATTTTGCAGTCTCCATTATAATGAGGAGTCTGATTCCATTTTTTGATGTTGGAGTGCTGACAGCTTTTAAGCCTTCCCACTCCCTATTCCCTCTGTGCCCTACATCTGGCAAGCTGATAAGAAAGCCTGACTTCTCCCTCTGTTAGCACCTGAGAGAGATTGAAGCCATGCAAACACTTGCGCTCACAGGAACTGTCACTCCAGACGCACCCCACACAGCACCACAGTTAAAACACAGCCCTGGCTCCTCCCCTTCTGCTCTCCCCTAGACAGCTCAATTTTGTAAGAAATCAACTATTTTATATGCTTTTGTATGTGTTCATGCGGCATCATCAGTCTCAATATGAACCAATTTTGAGTGGGAGTGTCCCCTGCTTTTGTAGCATGACCATAACATAAAGGAAATCTGCCCTCTTTTTCTATTTCCAACTAGTTGAAGAAATCATTCTGGTTACTGGCAGTTCTTAATCACATCATTTTCCTACCAAGTACAACCATTTTCTTCCCATTCAAATTCCTAATCCAGCCTGTCTTCCATTTCTTGCCAGTTCCTTAAACACCACAAACTCTTGTCGATTATACTAGGTTCAACTAGAGTCTTACTGTGGGAAGAGTAGTCACTACCAAATCTAAACATAACTGAAATGAGGAAAATGAAGTCAATGTGTTCAAAGTCAAAGGATTTGCTTCACTGTGTAGCTGCAGTAATAGTAAGATGTGAAGCTTTACCAGGCGAATTTACACATACAAAATACCTTCCCAGAATTCTCTGCTGCAGTTCCACCCATTATAATTTCTCACCTCTTTTAAGATGCCTATTATTAACTTAACTGGAAATTGCCTCAAACTTTATTGGACATGCCAAGTGGCTTTATGTAACTTATCTGTTAGCACCACTTTGGATATGTTAAGCCTGATGTTAAATTGAAAACTAAGAATGTTAGATTTATTCATATAAAAGGATGATCTATTATGGTGATGTATAAAATGATCTATTATGGTATATGTATAAAAGATAACTATTCGCTGAAAATTTTTTCAGTGTAACTAAGCAGCACTTTGCAGAAAACCTCTCTCAGGAGGAAACTCCTTTTCTTGACAATTTAAGCAAAGCTACCTTGTAACTAACTTTTAAATCATGTGTCCCCATACTGTACTCATCTCTGGCCCTAGCACACCTTTCAAATCTTTTGATCACACGATACCCTGCCTAACTTGTTGATTCTTTCCATAGATCAAAGAAGTAAAAATGAAGAATAAGTAATTAACACATGACCAGATCTCTTCCTTAGCTTCCCTTTCAGTAATCTTGTGAACAAACCGTGAACAAGATAACATCTAAACAAAGATCACAAGAAGCCAACGTGGGGGGCTGCAAGGACTCCGATCTCCTGTCTCAGTGATTAATTGAGATTATTTCCCCTTTTCCCTTCAAAAACTTTCAAGGCCGAGCAGAACTTCTGCAGTTGGTTTTCTGCCAACACTGAGTCCACCATCTCCCCAGATTGCTGACATTCTGATTAAAAGCAACTTTCCTTTCTACCACCATTTGCCTCTCTTTCAGGTACTGATTTTCCAGCAGTGAGTGGCTGGAACAGAGTTTGGTAACATAACTACAATTTACTTCAAAGTTATCTTAAGATTCATCCACCTTTAAATAAAATGGTAATTTTAAAAATGATGGGCATCACAGCAACAAATTTTGCTTATTTTCTTCTTTCAGGGATTTTACAAAAAATGGAGTAAAAGTCCACAATATTGGATAAAGAAATTTTAATTGGGCCAACTGATGTATTGGGACAAATGTGTAAAAAGGAGGGGAAAGAAAAGATGGTGGTATGATGTAATTCATTCCTTTTAAGTGAAAAGTGGGTTTTTATTTTTAAAGGATGATTTTGTCAAACAGCAAATACAGAAGGCTACACATGAACCTCCTGGTTTCTCACCTCATCCCTCTCTGCATAATAAGACTTCATTTCAGATGTCTTTTGGGTACCAACATTACCAGTTCATTTGGCTCTAACCCCATGGCCCTTATCTGACCCCAGAAGCCCTTAAGCACTTAGGATTGAAAAACAGCATATATTTCTGCAGAGAGCCAACCAGCCTAGAGCCAGTAATACGTTGTTAAGATTTAACAAGGGAAAGTAAGGGACCCATTAGAAGGTTACAATGGCTTGGCCGGGAGGGGAGAGGGTGGAGATGGAAACCAAAGTTTAAAGATATTGGAAATAGTCATGTTAAAACTCATTTTAACAATCAGGTTTAAAAATAGACTTTATTAAAATGCTTAATAAAGCATACTGCAGAAGCAAAAATAAAAAATCCAAAATCACTAATTGCATATTGCAAAAGTGAAACTAATATAATTTTACATCACCTGGTTAATGCAAATTTCCCAGAATTTAGGCATCTATGTGAAAAACTGTGTATATATTCACAGAAAATAATTGGTTGTCCATGTCACAGAAATAGAGCATTAAATAATGTGTAAAAATTCCAAAATTAAGATTGCCAGTGTTGTGTCATCTGTCTCTTTTTTTTTTTGAACCCGGTATATTTTCCTTTAAAAAAAAAAACTTTATTGGAGTATAATTGCTTTACAATGGTGTGTTAGTGTCTGCTGTATAACAAAGTGAATCAGCTATATGTATACATATATCCCCATTACCCCCTCGCTCTTGTGCCTCCCTCCCACCCTCCCTATCTCACCCCTCTAGATGGTCACAAAGCACCAAGCTGATCTCCCTGTGCTATGTGGCTGCTTCACATTAGCTATCTATTTTACATCTGGTGGTGTATATGTCAGTGCTATGCGCTCACTTCGTCCCAGCTTACCCTTCCCCCTCCCCATGTCCTCAAGTCCATTCTCTACGCCTGCATCTTTATTCCTGTCCTGCCCTTAAGTTCAGAACCTTTTTTTAGCTTCCATATATATGTGTTAGCATACGGTGTTGTTTTTTTTTAACATCTTTTCTTTTTTTTTTTTTTTTTTGCCGTACGCGGGCCTCTCACTGCTGCGGCCTCTCCCGCTGCGGAGCACAGGCCCCGGACGCACAGGCCCAGCGGCCACGGCCCACAGGCCCAGCTGCTCCACGGCATGTGGGATCCCCCCAGGCCGGGGCACGAACCCACGTCCCCTGCATCGGCAGGCGGACTCCCAACCACCACGCCACCAGGGAAGGCCTAACATCTTTATTGGAGTATAAGTGCTTTACAATGGTCTGTTAGTCTCTGCTTTATAACAAAGTGAATCAGCTATACATATATATATATATATATATATATATCCCCATATCTCTTCCCTCTTGCATCTCCCTCCCTCCCAACTTTCCTATCCCACCACTCTAGGTGGTCACAAAGCACCAAGCTGATCTCCCTGTGTTATGCTGCTGCTTTCCACTAGCTATCTATTTTACATTTGGTAGTGTATATATGTCCATGCCATTCTCTCACTTGGTCTCAGCTTACCCTTCCCCCTCCCTGTGTCCTCAAGTCCATCCTCTAGTAGGTCTGCGTCTTTATTCCTGTCTTGCCCTTAGGTTCTTCATGACCACTTTTTTTTTTAGATTCCATATATATGTGTTAGTATACGGTATTTGTTTTTCTTTCTGACTTCACTCTGTATGACAGACTCTAGGTCCATCCACCTCACTACAAATAACTAGTTTTGTTTCTTTTTATGGCTGAGTAATATTCCATTGTATATATGTGCCACATCTTCTTTATCCATTCATCTGTCGATGGACACTTAGGTTACTTCCATCTCCTGGCTATTGTAAATAGTGCTGCAATGAACCTTGTGGTACATGACTCTTTTTGAATTATGGTTTTCTCATGGTATATGCCCAGTAGTGGGATTGCTGGGTCATACAGTAGTTCTATTTTTAGTTTTTTAAGGAATCCCCATAATGTTCTCCATAATAACTGTATCAATTTACATTCCCACCAACAGTGCAAGAGGGTTCCCTTTTCTCCACACCCTCTCCAGCATTTATTGTTTGTAGATTTTTTGATGATGACCATTCTGACCAGTGTGAGGTGATACCACATTGTAGTTTTGACTGGCATTTCTCTAATGATTAGTGATGCTGAGCATCTTTTCATGTGTTTTTTGGTAATCTGTATATCTTTTTTTGAGAAATGTCTATTTAGGTCTTCTGCCCATTTTTGGATTGAGTTGTTTGTTTTTTTGATATTGAGCTGCATGAGCTTCTTATATATATTGTAGATTAATCCTTTGTCAGTTGCTTCATTTGCAAATATTTTCTCCCATTCTGAGGGTTGTCTCTTCATCTTGTTTGTGTTTTCCTTTGCTGTGCAAATGCTTTTAAGTTTAATTAGGTCATATTTATTTATTTTTGTTTTTATTTTCATTACTCTAGGAGGTGAATCAAAAAAGATCTTGCTGCTATTTAGGTCAGAGAGTGTTCTCCTATTTTTCTCTAAGAGTTTATAGTATCTAGTCTTACATTTAAGTCTTTAATCCATTTTGAATTTATTTTTGTGTATGGTGTTAGGAAGTGTTCTAATTTCTTTCTTTTACATGTAGCTGTCCAGTTTTCCCAGCACCACTTATTGAAGAGGCTGTCTTTTCTCTGTTGTATATTCTTGCCTCCTTTATCAAAGATAAGGTGACCATATGTCTGTGGGTTCATCCTGGGCTTTCTATCCTGTTCCATTGATCTGTATTTCTGTTTTTGTGCCAGTACCATACTGTCTTGATTACTATAGCTTTATAGTATACTCTGAAGTTCGGGAGCCTGAGTCTTCCAGTTCCATTTTTCTGTCTCAAGACTGCTTTGAATATTCGGGGCCTTTTGTGTTTCCATACATATTGTGAAATTTTTTATCCTAGTTCTGTGAAAAATGCCATTGGTAGTTTGATAGGGATTGCTTTGAATCTGTAGATTGCTTTGGGTAGTATAGTCATTTTCACAATGTTGATTCCAATCCAAGTACATGGTATAGCTCTCCATCTGTTTGTATCATCTTTAAATTCTTTCATTAGTGTCTTATAGTTTTCTGCATACAGGTCTTTTGCCTCCTTAGGTAGGTTTATTACTATTTTATTCTTTTTGTTGCAATGGTAAGTGGGAGTGTTTCCTTAATATCTCTTTCAGATTTTTCATCGTTAGTGTATAGGAATGCAAGAGATTTCTGTGCATTAATTTTGTATCCTGCTACTTTACCACGTTCATTGATTAGCTCTAGTAGTTTTCTGGTAGCATCTTTAGGATTCTCTATGTGTAGTATCACATCATCTGCAAAGAGTGACAGTTCTACTTCTTCTTTTCCAATTTTGATTCCTATCACTTGTTTTTCTTCTCAATTTCTGTGGCTAAAACTTCCAAGACTATGTATAGGGAATAATAGTGGTGAGATCAGGAAACCTTGTCTTGCTTGTGATCTTAGAGGAAATGGTTTCAGTTTTTGACCATGAAATGATGTTGGCTGTGGGTTTGTCATATATGGCCTTTATTATATTGACGTAGGTCCCCTCTATGCCTACTTTCTTGAGAGTTTTTACCATAAATTGAATAAGTTGAATTTTGTCAAAAGTTTCTTCTGCATCTTTTGAGATTATCATATGGTTTTTATCATTCAGTTTGTTAATATGGTGTATCACATTGATTGATTTGCATATATTGAAGAAACCTTCCATTCCTGGAATAAACCCCACTTGATCATAGTTTATGATCCTTTTAATGTGCTGCTGGATTCTGTTTGTTAGTATTTTTTTATTAGTTTCTGCTTTATAACAAAGTGAATCAGTCATACATATACATCTGTTCCCACCACCCTTCCCTCTTGCGTCTCCCTCCCTTGCACCTTCCCTATCCCACCTCTCCAGGTGGTCACAAAGCACAGAGCTGATCTCCCTGTGCTATGCTGCTGCTTCCCACTATCTATCTACCTTACGTTCGGTACTGTATGTATGTCCGCCTCTCTCTCACTTTATCACAGTTTACCCTTCCCCCTCCCCATATCCTCAAGTCCATTCTCAAGTAGGTCTGTGTCTTTATTCCTGTTTTACCCCTGGGTTCTTCATGACATATATTTTTTCTTAAATTCCATATATATGTGTTAGCATACGGCATTTGTCTTTCTCTTTCTGACTTACTTCACTCTGTATGACAGACTCTAGGTCTATCTACCTCATTACAAATAGCTCAGTTTCGTTTCTTTTTATGGCTGAGTAATATTCCATTGTATATATGTGCCACATCTTCTTTACCCATTCATCCGATGATGGACACTTAGGTTGTTTCCATCTCCAGGCTATTGTGAATAGAGCGGCAATGAACATTTTGGTACATGTCTCTTTTTGAATTATGGTTTTCTCAGGGTATATGCCCAGTAGTGGGATTGCTGGGTCATATGGTAGTTCTATTTGTAGTTTTTTAAGGAACCTCCATACTGTTCTCCATAGCGGCTGTACCAATTCACATTCCCACGAGCAGTGCAAGAGTGTTTCCTTTTCTCCACACCCTCTCCAGAATTTATTCTTTCTAGATTTCTTGATGATGGCCATTCTGACTGGTGTGAGATGATATCTCATTGTAGTTTTGATTTGCATTTCTCTAATGATTAATGATGTTGAGAATTCTTTCATGTGTTTGTTGGCAGTCTGTATATCTTCTTTGGAGAAATGCCTATTTAAGTCTTCTGCCCATTTGTGGATTGGGTTGTCTGTTTTTTTTGCTATTGAGCTGCATGAGCTGCTTGTAAATTGTGGAGATTAATCCTTTGTCAGTTGCTTCATTTGCAAATATTTTCTCCCATTCTGAGGGTTGTCTTTTGGTGTTGTTTATGGTTTCCTTTGCTGTGCAAAAGCTTTGAAGTTTCTTTAGGTCCCATTTGTTTATCTTTGTTTTTATTTCCATTTCTCTAGGAGGTGGGTCCAAAAGGATCTTGCTGTGATTTATGTCATAGAGTGTTCTGCCTATGTTTTCCTCTAAGAGTTTGATAGTTTCTGGCCTTACATTTAGGTCTTTAATCCATTTTGAGCTTATTTTTGTGTATGGTGTTAGGGAATGATCTAATCTCATACTTTTACATGTAGCTGTCCAGTTTTCCCAGCACCACTTATTGAAGAGGCTGTCCTTTCTCCACTGTACATTCCTGCCTCCTTTATCAAAGATAAGTTGACCATACGTCCGTGGGTTTATCTCTGGGCTTTCTATCCTGTTCCATTGATCTATCTTTCTGTTTTTGTGCCAGTACCACACAGCCTTGACTGTAGCTTTGTAGTATAGTCTGAAGTCAGGGAGCCTGATTCCTCTAGCTCCGTTTTTCGTTCTCAAGATTGCTTTGGCTATTCGGGGTCTTTGGTTTTTCCAAACAAATTGTGACATTTTTTGCTCTAGTTCTGTGAAAAATGCCAGTGGTAGTTTGATAGGGATTGCATTGAATCTGTAGATTGCTTTGGGTAGTAGAGTCATTTTCACAATGTTGATTCTTCCAATCCAAGAACATGGTACATCTCTCCATCTATTTGTATCATCTTTAATTTCTTTCATCAGTGTCTTATAATTTTCTGCATACAGGTCTTTTGTCTCCTTAGGTAGGTTTATTCCTAGATATTTTATTCTTTTTGTTGCAATGGTAAATGGGAGTGTTTTCTTGATTTCACTTTCAGATTTTTCATCATTAGTGTACAGGAATGCCAGCGATTTCTGTGCATTAATTTTGTATCCTGCTCCTTTACCAAATTTATTGATTAACTCTAGTAGTTTTCTGGTAGCATCTTTAGGATTCTCTATGTGTAGTATCATGTCAGCTGCAAACAGTGACAGCTTTACTTCTTCTTTTCCAATGTGGATTCCTTTTATTTCCTTTTCTTCTCTGATTGCTGTGGCTAAAACTTCCAAAACTAAGTTGAATAAGAGTGGTGAGAGTGGGCAACCTTGTCTTGTTCCTGATCTTAGTGGAAATGGTTTCAGTTTTTCACCATTGAGGACGATGTTGGCTGTGGGTTTGTCATATATGGCCTTTATTATGTTGAGGAAAATTCCCTCTATGCCTACTTTCTGCAGGGTTTTTATCATAAATGGGTGTTGAATTTTTTTGAAAGCTTTATCTGCATCTATTGAGATGATCATATGTTTTTTCTCCTTCAGTTTTTTAGTATGGTGTATCACATTGATTGATTTGTGTATATTGAAGAATCCTTGCATTCCTGGAATAAACCCCACTTGATCATGGCGTATGATCCTTGTAATGTGCTGTTGGATTCTGTTTGCTAGTATTTTGTTGAGGATTTTTGCATCTATGTTCATCAGTGATATTGGCCTGTAGTTTTCTTTCTTTGTGACATCCTTGCCTGGTTTTGGTATCAGGGTGATGGTGGCCTGGTAGAATGAGGTTAGGAGTGGTCCTCCCTCTGCTATATTTTGGAAGAATTTGAGAAGGATAGGTGTTAGCTCTACTCTAAATGTTTGATAGAATTTGCCTGTGAAGACATCTGGTCCTCGGGTTTTTTTCTGTTGTAAGATTTTTATTTATTTTTTTATTTTTTTAATTTTTTTTTTTTTTGCGGTATGCGGGCCTCTCACTGTTGTGGCCTCCCCCGTCACGGAGCACAGGCTCCGGACGCGCAGGCTCCGGACGCGCAGGCTCAGCGGCCATGGCTCACGGGCCCAGCCGCTCCGCGGCATATGGGATCCTCCCAGACCGGGGCACGAACCCGTATCCCCTGTATCGGCAGGCGGACTCTCAACCACTTGCGCCACCAGGGAGGCCCTGTTGGAAGAGTTTTAATCACAGTCTCAATTTCAGTGCTTGTGATTGGTCTGTTTATATATTTATTTCTTCCTGGTTCAGTCTCACAAGGTTGTGCTTTTCTAAGAATTTGTCCATTTTTCCAGGTTGTCCATTTTATTGGAATAGAGTTGCTTGTAGTAATCTCTCATGATCCTTTGTATTGCTGCAGTGTTTGTTGTTACTTCTCCTTTTTCATTTCTAATTCTATTGATTTGAGTCTTCTCCTTTTTTTTCTTGATGAGTCTGGTTTATGGTTTATCAATTTTGTTTATCTTCTCAAAGAACCAGTTTTTAGTTTTATTGGTCTTTGCTATCATTTCCTTCAGTTCTTTTTCATTTCTTTCTGATTTGATTTTTATGATTTTTTTCCTTCTGCTAACTTTGGGGGGTTTTTGTTCTTCTTTCTCTAATTGCTTTAGGTGTAAGGTTACATCATTTATTTTAGATGTTTTTTGTCCCTTGAGTTAGGATTGTAGTGCTGTAAACTTCCCTCTTAGAATTGCTTTTGCTGCATCCCATATGTTTTAGGGCTTCGTGTTTTCATTGTCCTTTGTTTCTAGGTACTTTTTGTTCTCCTCTTTGATTTCTTCAGTGATATCTTGGTTATTTAGTAGTGTATTGTTTAACCTCCATGTGTTTTAATTTTTTACAGTTTTTTTTCCTGTAAGAAAGTGTATTCTGTTGTTTTTGGATGGAATGTTCTATAAATATCAATTAAGTCCATCTTGTTTAATGTGTCATTTAAAGCTTGTTTTTTTTATTTATTGTCATTTTGGTTGATCTGTCCATTGGTGATAGTGGTGTGTTAAAGTCCCCTGCTATGATTGTGTTATTGTTGATTTCCCCTTTTATAGCTGTTAGCATTTGCCTTATGTATTGAGGTGTTCCTATATTGGGTGCATAAATATTTACAATTGTTATATCTTCTTGGATTGATCCCTTGATCATTATGTAGTGTCCTTCTTTGTCTCTTGTAATAGTCTTTATTTTAAAGTCTATTTTGTCTGATATGAGAGTTGTTACTCCAGCTTTCTTTTCATTTCCATTTGCATGGAATATCTTTTTCCATCCTCTGACTTTCAGTCTGTACCTGTCCCTAGGTCTGAAGTGGGTCTCTTGTAGATAGCATATATACGGGTCTTGTTTTTGTATCCATTCAGCCAGTCTATGTCTTTTGGTTGGAGCATTTAATCCATTTTCATTTAAGGTAGTTATCAATGTTTATGTTCCTGTTACCATTTTCTTAATCGTTTTGGGTTTATTTTTGTAGGTCTTTTCCTTTTCTTGTGTTTCCTGCCTAGAGAAGTTCCTTTATCATTTGTTGTAAAGCTGGTTTGGTGGTGCTGAATTCTCTTAGCTTTTGCTTGTCTGTAAAGCTTTTAATTTCTCTGTCAGGTCTGAATGAGATCTTTGCTGGGTAGAGTAATCTTGGTTGTAGGTCTTTCTCTTTCATCACTTCAAATATATCCTGCCACGCTTGCAGAGTTCCTGCTGAAAGATCAGTTGTTATCCTTATGGGGATTCCCTTGTATGTTGTTTGTTGTTTTTCTCTTGCTGCTTTTAATATTTTTTCTTTGTATTTAATTTTTGAAAGTTTCATTAATATGTGTCTTGGTATGTTTCTCCTTGGATTTTATCCTGTATGGGACTCTGCACTTCCTAGATTTGATTGACTATTTCCTTTCCCATGTTAGGGAAGTTTTCAACTATAATCTCTTCAAATATTTTCTCAGTCCCTTTCTTTTTCTCTTCTGCTTTGAGACCCCTAGAATTCAAATGGTGGTGCATGTCATGTTGTCCCAGGAGTCTCTGAGACTGTCCTCAATTCTTTTCATTCTTTTTCTTTATTCTGCTCTGCAGTAGTTATTTCCACTATTTTATCTTCCAGGTCACTTATCTGTTCTTCTGCCTCTGTTATTCTGCTTTTGATTCCTTCTAGAGAATTTTAATTTCATTTATTGTGTTGTTCATCATTGTCTGTTTGCTGTTTAGTTCTTCTAGTTCCTTGTTAAACGTTTCTTGTATTTTCTCCATTCTATTTCCAAGATTTTGTATCATCTTTACTATCATTACTCTGAATTCTTTTTCAGGTAGACTGCCTATTTCCTCTTCATTTGTTTGGTCTGGCGGGTTTTTCCCTTGCTCCTTCACCTGCTGCATATTTCTCTGTCTTCTCATTTTGTTTAACTTACTGTTTTGGGGCTCTCCTTTTTGCAGGTTGCAGGTTCTTAGTTCCCCTTATTTTTGGTGTCTGCCCCCAGTGAGTGAGATTGGTTCAGTGGCTTGTATAGGCTTCCAGGTGGAGGGGATTGGTGCCTCTGTTCTGGTGGGTGGGGCTGGATCTTGTCTTTCTGGTGGGTAGGACCACATCTGGTGGTGTGTATGGGGTGTCTGTGAACTTAGTATGATTTTAGGCAGCCTCTCTGCTAATGGGTGGGGTTGTGTTCCTATCTTGCTACTTGTTTGACATGGGGCATCCAGCACTGGAGCTTGCTGGCTGTTGGGTGGAGCTGGGTCTTAAAGTTGAGATGGAGATCTCTGGGATAGCTCTCGCCAATTGATATTATGTGGGGACGTGAGGTTTCTCATGGTCCAATGTCCTGAACTCGACTCTCCCACCTCTGAGGCTTAGGCCTGACACCCGGCTAGAGTACCAAGACCCTGTCAGTCACACGGAAGTCCTAGAGAGGAGGTGCAGTAGGGCACGCCATGCAGGGCCATGTGGAAAATCACCCAGGTGGCCACAGGCAGAAGACAGGAGTTGAAGGAGAGCTTAGGCCTCTACCTTTATTGGGGTTTCTTTCTTTCACGGTCTCTCTCTCAGGGCGTTTTTGCCTTTGAGCTCCCTGGAGTTCAGGAGTAAAAGCACAGCCACTCTCAGAGCCCCCACCTTGCCTGATGATTTGCCTCTTTTTATAAATGAAGGTGAGTCTAGATTTTTGGAGGAACATGAAGAACATGTTTTTCACGAAGAATAAAACATGAACATGCAGAATAAAACTCAAGGAAGTTAAATCAAACATTCCACATATAGTCCATGCTAAGTTAAGCTACTTGTATTATTTTTCTTCAGTATAATTTTTTTCTTATAGATGTTCTTGATCTTAGCATTAATTTTCAACATATTTCTTGCACTATTTAATTCAATAATTTATAAAATTAATTTGTTTTAGTGACAACTTCTGAGATGCTCAGAACAATGATTAATCTCTCAGCAGTCTAAAATATATAGAGCAATTTTCTTACTAAGATTAAATTTACTACAGTAAAATTCACCCATTTTAGAGTATAGTTCTGTAAGTTTTGACAAATGCATCTATTCATGCAACCAGTGCCACAATCAAGATATAGAGCAGTTCTAAAAAGTCGTCCCTATATATATAGCAATTTAATAAGAGCTACTTTTTAAAAGCCTGATCCATGACAAAAATTTAATATCTCCCTTTGTCTACTTCAGCTCTGATTAATAGAGGGCATTCAACGATAGGATTATTAGACATAAAATCAAATATATTGGAAGACTCAACTCTCTTCTTTCAGAATACAGTACATGTATTATGCATCTCTCCCTCTCTCTCTCTCTCTCTCTCTCTCTCTCTCCTTCACTCCCTCCCTCCCTTTTAAACCACCACCACCACCAAAACATATACCTTCTCTAATTCTTTCCAATATAAATCAGGATGTTATATTTTTATTTTTGTTTTTCTTTGCTTTATACAAACACCCTTCTGATTTGTATTAGCAGGAAAAGAAATCTCTCCAAAACGACATTACCTCACATGAAAGAATGTAGCACTACATTAGTTTTTCAAGATTGGATAAAGCATGTTTAGGCTAGATGTGGACATCAGCAGTTTTAAAACCCAAATCTGAAGCATCTGGCACTCTTTATTGTCTTAGAGGTTTCATCATTGGATGATTAAAATCTTTCTCCTGGCAGCAAAACTCTCCAGTGAGGTTTTTATATGATTTGCTAAGAAATGGCTGGTTTCAGAAGTCATTCCTTTCAATCCCCAGGGAAGGATGGCTGCTAGAGTAACCCTGCCTTGAGCTACCTGCTAGATGATTTCGGAAAATCTTCTTATACAGGAGCAATATTTAAATTAAAAAAGACAGTTTGAAAACCTGTTTTTACTTTGTGCATGGTAAGAGTTCAAACTCCCTCAGTTTTGTTAGCCAATAACTGTTTTTTGGGGTTTTGGGGGTATTTTTTTAACTTTTTAAAATGAGGAATGGTGAAAGAAAGTTAGAGATCCCTTTTTGGAAGTAAAAAAGCATTGCCTTTACCATAATTAGCCTTAGCATGGTTGAAAAGCTGGTTTTCACATCCCCATGATCCCGCAGTGCAGGGTGCTTTTCTAGAGTTGAGGAAGGGTTAATGCAGGGAACTTACAGTGAATCAAACATAGAAGAGAAGGTGTCTGAAACTCTGCACTGTTGCTCAGGATGCATGAATATTGAAGAGGACCAGGGAACTGGACCAGCCATTCAGGTGGTTTGATCTGTATCATACCCCACACCCTATCCATTTTTACACAGAGTGGGTGTATAAAAACTAGAATCATTCACATTGGTTCCTTTTAATGTCTTTTTGTTGTGAGTGCCAACTCATTTTGAGTAACTCAGACACCAGTCTTCCTACTCTTATACTAATACTCCACAAAATGCAAAGTTCAGCTGGCTTGTTTCCTTTTAATTTCTCAGCTCTACCCAGATATTCTTGGACAGAATCTCAGTTATTTTAGCCTCTACTAAGGTTTATAAAGCTTCAAGCATTCTTTACCCTTCCTAGAATCGAAGTAATACTCATGGAATACTCTCTTCAGAAACTTCATACCAGTGGTTCTCAGAACTTAGTGTATTTCAGAAATAACTGGTGAGATTATTAAAACACAGATTTCAAGGTCCCATTCCCAGAGTTTCTGATTCAGTTTGTTTGGAGTGACCCAGGATTTTTCATTTCTAAAAATTCCCAGGTGATGTTGTTGCTGAGGAAGAAACCATACTTCAAGAACCAATTATTTATATGATCCTTTCTGATAATTGATTACACCAATTAGTGAAACAAGGAACATCATTTTTCTTTGTAATTTTTTCCCTTTCCTCCAACACTTAATGTACAGTAACTGCTCAATATAACTGACACTTTATATATTTCTACTTGTTACCTACATTTTGGGTATATTAGATTTTTTTTTTTTTTCCGGTACGCAGGCCTCTCACTGTTGTGGCCTCTCCTGTTGCGGAGCACAGGCTCTGGACGCGCAGGCTCAGCAGCCATGGCTCACGGGCTTAGCCACTCCACGGCATGTGGGACCTTCCTGGACTGGGGCACGAACCCGTGTCCCCTGCATCAGCAGGCAGACTCTCAACCACTGTGCCACCAGCGAAGCTCTATACTAGAAATTTTTTGTTGTTGTCATTCAGATTCTATCTCCATCCTTCCTTCTAAGCTCTCTCCTCGATTGTAGAGCCTTAAAGCCCACAAATATTTTACAGACTCACTTCCCAGCAGGTTTGCTTAGACTTGGCCAATAAGACATGATTTTAAAGACAAAAGACAAGAAAACACCATTATTTCCTGTGGCCATTGTGAAAAGTCACGTGGACACTGGAAGAAGGCAGATTCGCCAGTGCTTTGCCCTCAGTTTGGGGAAACTTCCCGCATAACTTTGGTGCGGGAGTAGCCCACTCTATAGCTGTGGCTTTCTGTTTTCTTTGCACTTGCAAAGACATTGCAGGCAACCTTCCTAACTTTTGCTCCCTTAGGACTCCTAAGGTTGGATATGTTGCTGCTAATTTCATTTTAGACTAATTCCTACTAGAATACCTAGGTGTCTGCTGCTTTACTGAGAAAAACCAGAGTGATACAGTAGAAGGTACTATACCTAGGGGTAAATTGAGATTATAAGAGAGACAGTCCTTGCTATGGCTTCTGTATCCCCTTCCACAAGAGTACAGAGTGTAGAGTAGTGAGACGTGGCCAGTTTTCCTCTCCACAAAAGAAAGATCAGACTTATCCCTGTGGTGCAATTCCTTTTTAAACACAACAGACCCTTAAAGAACTATTTAGATTACTCTAAAAATGAGGGTTAATATTGCCTGAGTATTTTGGAAACTAAAAGTTAATTTATTATCCTTGTAAGTATGAAATGTATTTTTTCAAGTAAATGAAAACTAAAAGTGTTTGTAGTATAATAATACTTTCAGTTGAAAATTTTAAAAACAAACAAAAATTAAAGCAAAAAGCAAGACCCTCCTGTAGTTTAGTCAGTTGGGAAAATGCTCAATACTCTTTTTCATCTTATAGAGTTTCCATGCATGTCAGCATACTAAAATCTCTGAAAATTCTATTAGTACCTGAGCTAGAGCATTTACCCAACTGAGATCCCCCGAGGAATCCTTCTTTCATTTAACACCCAGTAACATTCTTCAGATATATTGTTCAACAAAGTCCCCTGTGGAAGGTTTTAGTCCTTAAAAAAAAGTGTCACTAGGGTTGGACAGGGAGGATGGGGCAATAAAGGGAAGTCCCTAGCTTAATCAAAAGGAATTCTGCAGAAGTATTGATTAAGATCCTTAACAACAAAGATGTAGTAATTATGTGAAAATTATCAGAGCACAGTTTTATTTATTAATATATTTAATAAGTAATAGGGAGAAGTTTTATTAAAGTTCTTGAAAATCTTATCATCTATATCTTCATGTGCCCTGAGGATAAATTATTAGAATATCTACCAAGGAGTCTGCACTAATTTTATGATTAGAAGTGTGAGGATAAAACTGGATTCTATTTCACAGTAAAATGGGGTCGGGAGCTTTCAAAGGAAAATAATCAGTATTTTCCACAGAAAGAAAAGCAGGGAGTTCAGTAGTTGGAAAAAAAGGATATAGCCAAAAGGCTGATTAAAGAAGCAATCCAAGGATTTTATATGAAAGGAGATCTGGATATCCCAATAAATCCTTATTATGCCTCTACTTTTAGTGCCACATGAATTCTCCATGGTTTCTCCTCACCCCTTCTCCCCACCAGTACTGTCCCTGCTAGGAATTTTACCCCAATTATAATAGTACCAGTAGTGATTTGGAGCTGAGAGAATATGTGACTGTAGGATTTCTATATAGAACTCAGAATGACCTTTTAACTCTTTCTCTGAAATTAAGATATGGTTTCAATAAATTCTCTCTTAAAAGCCAAAATTCATAACACAAATCCTTAACCATTAATTAAATCTCTTAAACTTTAAACCTCATTTCTCATATCCCATCATTGTTTGATTTTTTTGTCTAGATTCCAGAAATTGTAAATCAATTTGCAAATCAATCCTGCAGACACTTTGCAAACAATTCAGGGGAGCAAAACACAACAACAAAAAAGAAATCCAAAGGCACTTCATGAAAGATCTTGTTGATTTTCCATAATGAAATACATATTAAAAGACAGCCTCCTGTCACAGTAAATTTAGGGAACGAAAATGAAAGGAACAAAAATGAAAGGAATTGGGTGGTCTACAGTGGTTGGATCCTGGGGGTCATAGTTTTATTACCATTCTTAATAAGAAGACTCTTCCTTTTGAGGCATGTTCCTCTTTGGGGCTAATTAAATTTGGAGGCTATAACCAAAAGTCAGGTAAACAGTTTTCTTTTAACAAATGGTTGGCTAGTTCATCTCTATGGATACCTATCTAAGTACAAAATCAATGTCAAGAGTTAGAAAATACAAAGTATATGTTAACACTAATGAAAGGTTTATGACAGAAGTGTCAAGATCACATATATTTTTGTTATTCTCTCCATCCTTCAGTCATTCATTTAATAAGTATTTACTAAAAACCTATAATGTGCCAGATACTAATTAAACAATAAAAACAGCAATAGTGAAGAGACTATCCCTGTCTTCAGTAAGACAGAGAAATTTAAAAAACAGCTATAAAATAGTGTGATAAGTACTTAGGAAAGAAGAGATTATATGTTGGTAAGAGAGTGAGTGAGGTCAGGGAATGTTTCCTCAGGAGATTTTCCCTAGGTTAGGTCTTGAAAAAGTATTATTGAAAGGAACAAAAAATAGGGTGAAAGACAATTAGACATTGGGAGAAAACTGCAGGACCCCAAGTGGAAGCAAAGATCAGGTGGCTTCTGCTACCGCTCCCAGAAGTCCGCGGCTCCCACTGCCTAACCCCGGTGGAGGAGGTGACCACACATGAAATGTGGAGCCCAGACACCGCACTCACTATCATCAGCCTTGCTTACTAGCTACCACTGCACAAGAAACATGGTCTCCCTCATTCCTATGTTCGGTCTCATGCTAAGACATCTCTGGGTCATATAAATTTATCCCTTCAAATTTGAAATCCAGGAAATATACAAAGAAAGATTGAGAATAAATGCCATGTTCCTAATGGGTTTCTCTGTCAAATGTGGTATCCATTATGTACATGTGGCTATTACACCTTGAAATATGGCTACTTTGAATTAAGATATGCTGTAAGTGTAGAATACACACCAGATTTCAAAGGCTTTGTATATAAAAAATATACAGTATTTTTGAAAATTATTTTTATATTATTATGTATTACATATGTAATCAATCTGTAATACATAATCTGTTAATGCATATAAAATGGTAATATTGAATATAATAGGTTAAATAAAATATTATTAACACTAATGTCAACCATTTCTTTTTACTTTTTTTTAAATGCAGCTACTAGAAAAATCTAAATTCTATATGGGGCTGACATTATATTTCTATTGGACAGGACTGTCATAAACTAATTTTAGCATAGTGGGGATATATGAAGGGTTAGGTTAGGAGTAAAGAGGTACAAGCATTATGGGTGACATTATGATGTGGCAAAAAAAAAATCAATGGTTAAAGGCTTACATTTTAGACATTGATGAAAACAGGGATTGGAAAAGAGTAGATTTAGTCTTAACAGTCTTAGAGGAGGGTGAACCCTAGTGGCAGAGAACTTGATGCACTTGGTTTATTGTTGAAGGGCGCGGAACTTGGAGTTCTGTCAAGCTCTGCAGGCTGATCAAACCCCGGGTTGATTGTGAGATGTGGTTCAGGCCTTACTCAGAGGAGGGACATAGGATTTTTTTGTCTTTTCAAATCAAGGTTTCCTATGCTATAAATGAAAACAAAATATTGTCTTCCTTTTAGTTAACCTTGAATAATTTCCTTCAAGGAAACACACATTAATTTCTGTACAACATGAAGTCCTGAATCTGGGTCTAAACCCTATAGAAACTTGCAAAGTTTAAAATGAGAAAACAGATGCCATTAGAAGAGAAACATAGTCCAGTTAGAATACTAAAGTTTGAATTAAGCCAGGCTCAGTAACTTGCATGGTAGAATTTTCTTCTGAGGAAAAATCTAGAGTCGTCAGAGCAAGCATAGTTTTTAAAAAGTCACAAATTCACTTATTATTTTTTGTTTGTTTGTTTATTTATTTATTTATTTGTTTTTGCTATGTTGGGTCTTCATTTCTGTGTGAGAGCTTTCTCTAGTTGTGGCAAGCAGGGGCCACTCTTCGCGGTGCGTGGGCCTCTCGTTGCGGAGCACAGGCTCCAGACGCGCAGGCTCAGTAGTTGTGGCTCAAGGGCCTAGCTGCTCTGTGGCATGTGGGATCCTCCCAGACCAGGGCTCAAACCCATGTCCCGTGCATTAGCAGGCAGATTCTCAACGACTGAGCCACCAGGGAAGCCCACAAATTCACTTATTCTTAGTCATAATCAGGGATCCAGAAACGTGACAGTTGTTCATGTGGATATATTTCAACACTATTTCTTTTTTTTTTTTAATAAATTTATTTATTTTTGGCTGCGTTGGGTCTTTGTTGCTGCGCGCAGGCTTTCTCTAGTTGCAGCGAGCTGGAGCTACTCTTCTTTGTGGTACACTGTCTTCTCATTGCGGTGGCTTCTCTTGTTGCGAAGCACAGGCTCTAGGTGTGCGGGCTTCAGTAGTTGTGGCACGCAGGCTCACGGGCTCTAGAGTACAGGCTCAGTAGTTGTGGCACACAGGCTTAGTTGCTCTGCCGCATGTAGGATCTTCCTGAACCAGCGCTTGAACCCATGTCCCCTGCATTGGCAGGTGGATTCTTAACCACTGCACCACCAGGGAAGTCCCTCAATACTATTTCAATAATAGTAAAATTGAATAATGTCTGTTTTACACCTGATTCACCCTGCCTCATCATTCTGTTGAAAAACCTAACCAAGAAAAAGCGAAGTTGGGAAAGAGCAAAGTAATTTCCATTAAGATTAACCATACAAGCAAAGATGGATAAAAAGCAAACAAGAGGCTTCCCTGGTGGTGCAGTGGTTGAGAGTCCGCCTGCTGATGCAGGGGACACGGGTTCATGCCCCAGTCTGGGAAGATCCCACATGCTGCAGAGCAGCTGGGCCCGTGAGCCATGGCCATTGAGCCTGCGCGTCCGGAGCCTGTGCTTCGCAACGGGAGAGGCCACAACAGTGAGAAGCCCATATACCACAAAAAAAAAAAAAAAAAAAGCAAACAAAATCTTGAGGGTGATTAAGAATACATACTTATTCCTTCAGATTCTGAACAATAACACTCAGTATGGCAACAAGGAAGTTGCCTCTAGAACGGATCATAGATCAAAGTGCTGACAATATTTGAGGAATATTGAAGGCTATTTTGAGCAAAAAGAGCAAAAAGAAATTGGATTTTGTAAAATTTTCTTTCTTTAATTAAGTCACCCTTACTTGATTGAATTTCCATACACTTTCCTGAATGGAAGAAAAAACAAAGTGGAGTTAAAAAGAAGGAATAATTCAGAATTTGGGGATTATACAAATTGTGCATTACACAATGTATGCTACAAAAATCTCAGTGTTAGATAAAATATATGCAACTATTTACACTGGACTTGAAATAAGAAATCTAAATGGAGCTAAGTATTTCAGAAAATCCCACTTAAAAAGGAAGGAAGGGAGACAGGGAGGGAGAGAGAGGGGAGGGAAGTAGGAGGGGAGGGGAGGGGAAGTGAGGGAGGTTAGGATGGAAAGAAAATATATGGGTGCATTATACTAATTATAACAAGTATAGAACATAGGATTTCCAGTCACACCTAAAAATAATCCCATGATAAAACTATGATAGTCAGGAGTTCTGTATCCCATCTTTAAAATGTGGTTCTACTTGACCCACCATAAATAAGTTTAACTGATTCTAAGTAAAAGTGAAAATAATGCATAACTTTGTAGGTTTCTAATACATAATATTTCTTAAGTAAAACAAGGAGTTTCAATCAAATATATAAGTTGCTTTTCCATAGCAAATAATAAAAGTGTTCACCAAATACTTTTTGTGTTCCAGTTATTAAATGTCATAAAAAATTAAAAATGTTTTATTCATAAACTGAACAATTAATTAATGAACTCTGAAACATTTGCTTAATGGTGTATTTTATATTCTAACATAAATTCTAAATAGACAAAGTAGACAAAAATATTCTAACATAACAAACACAAATGGTGTGTTTTATATTCTAACACAGATAAAGATGCTTTATTTTTTCAAGAAGTGGGGAGAAATATATATTTAAAAAACTAAAATTTTAATACTCTAAAGTATCTGTTTTAAAAAATGCAGTCTCTTAAATTTCCATTATAAACCACTATTCCAAAATTGAGCCTAGGTGTAATTTGAAATAATTTACAACATTTTACTTGAAGCAACATCTGTGTATTACTTTCCATATAAATAGACTATAAATTTTTTTCATTTAATCTCACCTTTCTACATTAACACGTCTGCTAAGTTTTGAATATTTTTACCCATGTCCAAAGAAAAATCTTTCTGTATTAATTATATTGATGTCTTTCCTATTTTTAAAAAGTTCAGCAGTTCATCTTTTCCAAGAGTAATATTTCACTTGCCATCCATAGTACTTAATTATGACTCAGATATTGTATTACTGGTGTCAATTTGCTGCCTCATCAGAATGATTTTGTGTAAAAAGTTTCCTCAGTAGTGGTCGGAGGTGTATGTGGAAGATATCCTACTGTAGGTGCTCTGTTTGTATACCCTCAGACCTCGTGTCTAGTACTTGTACCTGTGACTCTTCATCCAGGGCCTTCTCTCAGCAAGGGGCAGTTCTATAGTGCTAGGGAGTTAACTCCGTCCCAATCCTGGCAGTCTTAGCCATTGATGGTGGGAGTTGAAGAATAAATACCCCAGCTTCCACTCTCCTTGAGTGGGGGTGATTCCAGAAGCGTTCTTTACTGAATGGGCAGTCTCCAAGAGGTCAAAGCTTCATTTGCCCACAAGGGTAGTATCTCATTAATACACTCTATAGTGTATTCTTTCAGTTCTTTGTCTCATTCCCCTTTCTCCTGCTGGGGCTTCCTGGGTTAACTTTCAACAAACTACTTGCACTCACATTGCTGGAGAGAAAAGATGAAAGTTAAGATAAAGGGACTAAGGAATTTTCCTGTCCATCTATAGTGGAGAGCTGTTAGCATCAGAGAAATACTATAGATTCCCTCATACATATGATGATAAATATCAGAAAATATGCTATGAGGTACATGAAATCCAAAAGAGAATGATTTCCCTTATCTTCTGCTATACTGACAGAGAAAAAGACATTCAGGAGTTCAAACTTTTGCCTCTTTACTTCTTCCTCTCTGGTTTCAAGAATATATTAAGAAAATGTGGGTTTTGTTAATTTTTATATAGTTTTCTGATAATTAATTTTGTAATATAAAATATATAGTGTGTGTGCTATGGAAAAGAATTTTATTAAATATAATGTATATATTTCATTTATAATTCATATATATTCATTATTTTTTACTTTATCTCCTTTCTGATTAACAGTGTTTTATACTTTATTAAATGTTGATATTATGGCTTGGTTCAAATATTTCTGTTTTATGTTTACTTATAAAGGCATAAAGGATGTAATTTTTTAGAACCTGAATTCTGTAGATTTCTATTATATTCTTATAATTTTATTCAAAGTAATAGTATTACTTTGGAATTTATATATTAGTTCTTCTTGATCCAATAGCTGTAATTATTTTAACAGCTGGATTAATTCATTTAATTAATTTTTATTATATTTTCATCAGAAAATAGAACCCTAAATTTTTTTTCCTTGTTGTACTTATTGTGAATGTCCTTGTCAGTAAAGATCATCAACCTAAAATATTAAATGGACACCTGAATAGAAAGCATACTCTACACCTGCGAAGGGTGCAACATGATGCATTTTATTCTATCTGTACTCAAATTATCCATTTCTTTATTGATTCTGCTGACTACTTGGTCTGACATACTGATAATAATGTTTAAGATTTTCTAATTAAAATTCTATTGATTATGGTTGTTTAACAATATTTTTCCTGCTGCTATGTTTTTTATACAAAAGATGTAATAATATCACCTTAAATTTTAATATAATCAGTGATTTTCACATTAAATGAAATTTAGAGTTTTCTCAGCTTAAATTCAATGTTTTAAAATTAATATGAAAATCCCTACTTTTATTTGAGTTCAATTAATATATGGCTTTTTCTTATTAGTATTTTAAGTAATATGAATTTTTGCTGCCTCTTGTATTAGCAGATAAATGAATTCTATTTAATAATATTAGATTATTTCTATTTAAAGAAGAATTTAAGTCATTTTCCATCATTGCCAAATTTGCTAAAGTTTATGGGTACATTTTTAGCCTAGTCCCTCTAATTTGTCATACTTGATCTAGGTTTTGTAATATTGTATGCTTTCAAGTTTTTTTCACAAACATTTCTAAAAAGATTTATCTAATGATATCAATGTAACTTTTTAAAAATATATTTTCTACTTATAGTGCAAGATAAATATTTAGCCCTTTATTTAGCCCTTTGCTTCACCCATTTTTAGCCCTTTGCTTCACCTACTTTTCTGTCTTTCCTTTATGTCTTCTGTTTCTTTGACCTTTTAAAGGTCTTTTTTAATGTTTATATTTTGTATTATTTTATTTTCTTCATTACAACTATTTATAGTCATAAATAGCATCCTATTTCCTCCTAAGGAGTAATGTTTTTTATTCACCAGTGATTGCAGACTTTTTTTTAATATAACTTGCTAGTTTAGACTTTAAGTCATTTAGAATTTTTTTAAAGCCATGATTGCCGAAATGTTATATGAAGAGTATATTTTCTTAAATGTTACATATCTAAAAATATATGTACTTTTTCATATCTGTGTATCTTCATGGAAAAGTATGTAATCATTGAATTTCCTTTTCTACTTTAAAGAATTATATTGACAGGTATTTCCTTACTGTCTTTAGTGATTTATAATTAAGAATATCATTTTATAACATTCATAAATAATGTTTTACCTCTAATTCTTGTATAATTAATTTCTTATAGTAAATGTAATTTTCTGGGACCTCTGTTAGCAGCACCTTCATTCACTTTATTTGCTTATACATACTGACTCCTCTAAATCTTCCATCTCATGTCTTATTTTTCAAGTTTGGGAAGTTTCTTCTACTACACTTTTTCTGATCCATTTGTCCTGTATTTGGGAAATGATTACCATTTGTAGGCTGGAAATCTGTTGTTTGCTTCAAAGCCTGCTTTCTTTCTCTTTGTTGTTGCTTTTATTTAAGTGAACTGAATTCTTGGAGCACTTCTCCACATCAGTTCCACCTAACTGATTGAGTTTCCTGTGGTGCCAACTCTGCTTTTGACCACTCTAGTGAAGCTTTAATTCTGTGCATTCATTGTTCATGTCATCGCTCTCCACTGTTAACCACATATGGTTTTCTCTTAAATCGGAACATTCTTCCTGATGTACATAATGCCCTTTTATGGAGAAGCAAACTTTTTCTAAAAACTTCTTGATTCATGAAGTAATAAATTAATCTGTGAGACGTTCCCTCTTCGCTCATATACAGTATCATTGATCAGATCTGACGTTTTTCATTTACTAATTTTTCACAGTGATTTAAACTTTTTTTGCTGTCATTTTGATGTCTCCCCCAATTTTCCATATTTAGTGTAAGGATGAAGAGAAGGGAAATGAGGATATTTCACTCTTACTCTTCTACCTCTTTCCTAGTATTGGCAGATGGCTCTTTCCCAGACCTGAAGGTAAAGTCTGGCATTGTCTGGTATTGCATTAAGCACCCCAGGCTCCAGCTCATAGCTGGTATTCAACAAGTGCAAACCCACTTATACATCCAGTTCTCATTCAAAATCCCTGGGCATTTGATGAGAGACCCACAAACTTGGCAAGATCAAAGTTCAGAAAATCAAAGAAAAATAGAGGAGATTTACAGGATTGAAATTTGACCAGAACATAGCAGTATTAGGCTAGATAGGCCAATAAGCATCTTTTCATTGTGTATCAGAAAAGTCAGTGTGACATTAAACCAGAGAGTGTTACAAAACTTATTAATTAGCAAAAAACCAAAGGTATCATAGTTGGTTAATTATGTTACCTGAGATATCAGGTTGGGAGATACTATTATAAGGTACCAGGAAAAATAAAAAGGTACCAGCCTTCTGAGATAAACAGACAAGAAGACTGTATGGTATATAGTTCTTTCAGAATGTGGACTATGCCCTTTTATAACTTTCTGTTCAAGTTACACTAACATCCTTGTCTTACAGACTTTTCCCTCTCTTCCATGCTTTAACAAAGTTGGATGCCACACATGGAAAACTCTACAAATTAGAAACCATTATAAATGGAAAGTGAAATCAGTTTTCCATTTCTCAGAAACGGATTTTCTTTTAAAGATAAGATGCACAAGGTGAGGAAAGAGAGAATTTAAAAAGGAAATGAACAATCCAAATCCTATGCTTTAGTTTCCACCTGATAAAAAGGGATAGCACATATTGCAGTTCAGGGTGATAAGTAAAAGATTTTCAAAGGGAAAAGAACCCTACGTTTTTAATGTGTTCTTTTGCTCAGTTATTTTTGGAAATTCATGTTGATGTGTTATCTTCATCTTTAGGCTAGCCTAATCTTAAAACCCTCAGCTATCTGTTTAAGATTTTCTATTTATGGTTCACATGAAAAGCAGCTTGAGGAACAAGAACGTGTTTTCCATCATCTAGCTGTTAATTTTGTAGGCTAAGATAATCATGTGGGACTGATGATAAAGCATTGTTTTGACTACTAATGATAAGTCACAAAATTAATAAATGATTATTACTTAATATCAAAATAATATACATGCTCCCAACATATACATTTAACCACATAATAAATACATTTTATACTATCTTATCTGTTTTAAAGTAAAATGTTTTCAGATGGGACAATTCAACTTGAAAGTACTTTAAGCATAAATGACTAAAGACATAAAGATTAAAAGATGGTCAGCTAATAGTATCTTATAATTAAGTTTCCATTGGGTATGCATGCAGCAGTTAATTCAGTCCAGACTAACTAGTCTTAGAGAAAGTAAAAGCAACTTTCATTTTAGTGTGAGTAACATAAATTTTCTTTGCTTTTTTTCTCTAACTGAGCTCTTTTGGATTGCCTACCACTTTGGAAATGCTATTTTTATTCTATGCAAAATTATTGAACAGGATACCTTCTAAGTGTAACTTCTACAGAGATAATTTTCTTAAAATTTAAACTTGCCAGTTCAAGGTAGAATAAGTATTAAGAAGCAAAAACCTTCTCCATACTATCATGCCATTTCCCACCAATCATAAATAATTTTCTCTTTTCTTCTACTCAAGCAGTGCTCACTGTTGTACCATTAAGACCCATACTGGATCACTGTTGGTACAGTGACATATCCAGTTAACCAGACACGCACACAGGTCCAAAAGTGCAAACATAAAAATAATAAAACTTTAACTGTTGAAAGTACTTCTTAGGTCAAAAATGCAAAATAATGGAGAGATTTTTTAAAAATACAGTAAGGAATAATTTCCCTATTTACCCACCTAAAAATAAAATTCTATGTCAGTGAATTTCTGAAACAAATATAGTTTATGGGATATTGATGAATAAGTATTTTAGAAATAGGAAGGTGGTAGGAACTCAAATTTAGATATCTACTCTCTGACTCACTAGTACAGCTCCAGACTGTATGCTTCCAACATATGAATCTGTATTAACCTCATTTCCTTGGTGAGATCATGGTGGCCTGTCTCAAGTCTGTAACCCATTACGATAATTCATGTAGACATTATAACACTCTCCTGTCATCTGACATCATCTCCTGTGTGGTTAAAGGACACAAATAAATCCCGGATCAAAAAATAAGTAAAAGAGAGAGAGATGGAATCTTTAATGATTTTTAAAAATGTTTTAGTACAAAATTCATTTTTTAGAGCTTCTTAATCATTCTGCACCTCTTGCTCTATAATGGCCCCTTTAATTTGGCTTTCCTGCTGTGCATTCTAAATTCAGAGTAAACGATTATTGAAAAAAATAATGAAGTTCAGATTAAAAGTCTACAAACAACAGCATAATTAACTACCTTAATAAAATCTTGGAAATAAGCACCAACCCAGATGCCAAGAAGCATAAGGTAAATCTAATGAAGACCTGAGGAAAATCAGGCATCAGCTCATGGGAAATACAAAACTACCCTGCCTCCCTTCTATTATCCTTGTTTAATCTTCTTCAGAATTAGGTCCCTAGGGTAATTTCAAGTATGTATTCTAAAGTTAACTGCTTTTTTTTTTTAAAGACGATGATTGGAGGGTAGTGGAAAAAATAGAACATTTTAAAATGTGTAGAAAGTATTCAAATTATACACATTTAAAGGTTGTTTTCATGCACATTTAATGGTTTTAGTAAAACCACATTTGAATGACTAAAGTAATCTATAGAATTCAATTTTACTTCCAGAGTCATTACCCGCTACAGTGATAACATTCGAGTTATGGTACATGCTTCTAAATTATAGAATGTTCTAAATTTTTTACAGAATGTTCTAAATTAATACTTAATTTTATCCATGTTAATAATGCAAAACTAGAGAAAGTCCTGGAGAGTGTAATGCATACTGTAAATACTAAAATTTCAATTCAATGAATAAATAATTTAATTGCACAAAGACATACAATCAGGTTAGAGAACAATTTTAATATTGATAGTTTGAAAGAATTTGCTGATCTAAATCATAAATACCAACTTCTATTTTTCTGAATATTTTCTCAGACAAATAACTCAAATTAAAATTAGCACTGAACAATTTGAAAAATGTTTAATTTAGATACACTGAATGAAGCAATTTAGATAGATAAGATCACTGATCACTGTTTGTATCGTATTAGAATGGGAACAAAACTGGATGGAAGTCAAGTGCTGGATTCCAACAGACTCATTTGTCCATTTGAAAATGAAGATTTGAAATAGGTGATTTTGAAGGCCCTTTCTAGCATTGAAAATGTTTAGGTATTAAAGAAAAATTTCCACACCACACCTACCAGATTGCAGACAACAAAACTGCCAAGTGTTTGGAGAAGACTTTAGGAAATAGCTCTAACACACTGCTTATGAAAATGCCAATTTTTAAGACCATGCTGGAGAGAAATTTCTTCATATCTAGTGTATAAATACTGTAGGTATGTTATACATTTTATTTGTGTATATAATTAGTATATATACTATATGTGAATAAATATGTTACATAATTAATACAGTATTAGACTAAATAGACCAAATTATTTATTAAAACTGGGTCCTCTGGAATAGAATTTACTTTGTTAGCAATGAGAAAACTTTCTCTAAATTTAAAAGTATTTTCATAATTATCTACCACTTTGTGACTAAATTTCTTCATCTGTAAAACAGATATTCTTATGCCTGATATAAAAGGTAACACATGTAAAGTGCCTAGCAAACTTGGCTCTCTACAAAAAGAGGCAGCAACTTGTGTGGAAGAAAAAGTACTTTCATGGAAAAAACGTAGGTTCAGAACCACATAGAGTTATCAACAAAGATCTTAAAGCTATCTAACCAGCTAAATCTCATCCATTCTTTTATCTTTATTCTTATCTTTTATCTTACCCTTAAAGATAAGATGTTTCTTATTATTTTCTTCAAAGTAGGAATATCATAGCTAACTTTCCACCAGTGCACACCAGGTCAGCTCACTGTATCACTGGACATCTGGCTCCTGATCTCACAGGTCAGCCAGATGAACACAACCCAGTAAGTGTCTGTTGTGTGATTGGTCAGTGCCTGAGCCCTACTGGTTGTTAAGTATTTAGATATTTTAAATATCATCCATTCTTAATTAATACTGGTATAATCAACTTTTTATTATCTTGGGCAGACTGGTTTATGAATAAGTCAGGTTAAAAAGAAAAATAATAAACCATGCAGATAAACAAAAATTTCTATAAATCTGTGAAAAACATCTACACATTTAAAGGTCTTCACTTGGGGGGCCCACATAATAAAACATAGACATCACATATGGGAATAAGTTACAAAAAGATAAAAATGACAAAATGAATATCATATACCCTTTTGCTATATTCACCTATGGTTAATATTTTACCTCATTTGCTTTTTCATCATCCACCTACCTACCCATGTAAACATATATCTACATGTTATGTGTGTGTGCATGCATGTGTACATTAACATAACTTTTTGAATAATTTTAGAGTAATTTCCATACCGCTGTCCTTTACCCCTGAATATTTCAATGTGTATTCCCTAAGAATAATGATATTATCTTACATAGCCACAGTACCAAACTGCATTTATTTTTGCAATTTAAATTTTATTTAACAATACCAATATAATACTTAGTCTGTATTAGGCACCACAATACAGGCCTGATTCCACCAAATATGACTGTATGACCTTGTGCAAATGACTTAATTCTCTATACCTCACTCGGTTTACTCATGTGTGAAATTAGGATCATGGTACCCACTTCAAGTGGTGCCTAGAGTAGAGTATTATATAAGTTTTGCTAAACACAATTTAAATTCTAAGAATAAATACAGTTTTTACTGTGCTTGCAATTAATAGTTATTTGGGGTTGTCCATGATCTCCTTCACCTGATTATCAGATTCCAAAACTCCTCTCTACTCTCATATTCCATGTCATAAAGTATCACTGGAGAAAATATTCAATATCTCATGTTCCAGGGCTCATTCCACCCACTATGCTTCTGCCTCTAAATTCTGACAGTATTTTTATACTCTTCTGGCATTCATCCCCATGTTTTTATAATGACATGCAATGAATCACATGTCCCTTTTTGAGCAACTTTGGCATAAAACTATATACGTTTGTTAAATATGCATATCATTATAAATAGAGATTGAAATTGGGAAGTCAGCAAGATATGAGGGTTGAGGAAGGCATCCAAAACTTTGATTTTGACTTCTAATGTGTCAAAATATCATTTAACTCATTTAACATTTTAATCATTATTATTTCTATTATTATTATTAGTGCATATGATTTATAGACCCTACTTGCTAGCAAGTGTCCTGAAGGTAAGAAGGGCACCTTATTTACTTGTTAAATCTATCTGAGGTACCAGGTACAACATTCTGTCAGACAAAGATGAGAAAGATATAAGATAGCCTGAAGAATGAACCCAGGCTCAGAGTGACCTTCAAGTAAAGGGATAGATTTGAAGTTTTCTAGAATCTGGAATGCATGGGGTAAGGTGGGGAGTAAGAAATGGAATGAAAGACTTTCATGTCATCTGGCCAGGGTTACTGATGATGTCCCTGAGGTCAGGAAAACAAGTCAGAAATGACATTGCTTGACTAACCTGTGGCTCTTCCAAATGGGCAAGTCCAACAAGGAGTTGGATGTAGATGGAGAAACCAATCATAGTTATATAGATTTAGGAGTCCTCAATATGAAAGAATAATATGAAACCAGGAAGAATAGAAATATCTCAAGGCAAATCTAAAAGAAAAATATCAGTTATTCATATCTGAACACAAGTTAATAAGGAAGTGTCTTAGTTAGAGAAAAGAAGCAAGAAAGAAAGGCAGACTAAAAGGAACAAAGATAAGTTCAAAGACCATTTGGGAGAAAAGTGAGCCAGGGAGAAAAGCTGGCAAGCTGTCAAGGCAGAGGCCACAGTGTCAGGGCCATGGAGGAATAGATCTACCCAGAGACTAGGGCTCCATTGAAAAGAGGTATGCCACACAGGAAACGTGTTTGTGTTTTTATAGTTTAGAGTGTCTGTAAAACATTTCTCATTACATAAATTTCCAGTGGAAAAAGTAATATACCTTTCAAAACACTAGATTTGTAAATGCCCAGGAAAGTCTAATTTCTGCCATCCTCATAATGACCTGTAATAAAAGATGAAAAAGAGGTCTTTACAAGATATTTAGAAGTAGAATAAGCAGTGAGGAGAAAATTTCCTTTTCCTTTTAAACAAATTTGAAAATGGGCACACTTCCAACTAATAAAAGAATGTTTACTTCCATCAGGCCTATCCAGATGACCATGGTTGCAGCCCTTGTCAAGCTTACCAAGCAATCTTTTGTCTTAGAATTATTTCATTTCAACCCATGCTACTGATAAGATACACAGGAAAACAGGCATGCATATAAGCACACAACACTCAAAAATATGACCAAATATGGGTACGCATCCTATATCCATTATTATCCCAAGAAGAGCCATTTCTACTTATAAGAAGTAAATCTATCACAAGCAGCCTGATTAGTATCAGTGATTCATCCACAAATAAGAATTAAGTATGCCATAAAAGAAAAGGGCTAGGCTTACTTTTAATTCATCACCAAATGCATTATAGGTCATCCACCGTATCGCTTAGCATTACCCATGAATTTAGGAAATTAAAAGAGAGATGTGATTGAGTAAGCATAAATGATTGAGCTGTGGTCTAACACATTTTGTTAATTAAAAAGTGGATACCCAAGTGTATTGACTGTATTGTAGGACTAGTTGGGGGAGTTTAAATGACAGGGGACTAGAAAACCAGCCCTCCAGTTCACAGCCTGGTTTTGCTCTAACCTGTGTATAACCCTGAGCTAAACCCTCTTTGGTATACAGTGTTTTTAATGGTGAAGTGAGAAGAATGGAATCATTCATTTTTCTTCTTCTTTAAAAAAACATAGCATTTTTTCCCAAGGAAATCTTATATGGAACCCTAATTACTAAAACAGTGACTCTGCCCTCTTCAGCTTGAGAGGAGGGGGCCCACACACGAGATTTCCTCTCCCTCTCCTTCCCCAAAAGCTCCTCCCAGAATGCAAGTGTTCCTCAAAAAGCAATTCGTACATTTGCTCATTTATTCAAGAAATACTTATGAGCAAACAATTCATTAATCTCAGGGATCATAGTGATAGTGATAACACTCACATTGACCTTAGACATCACTGAGTTATATGATCTCTGAATTCCAGTCGGCTGTTGACTTCTCAGAGTCATTCAGGTACCAGAACAGTCAGAGGCTGGTGTGTGTGATAGGCTCGAAGCATTGTTAACTTCTTCTTCAATATGGGGTAAAACTGCTGTTTAGACAAGTAAGCATTGCTTCTATGAACTTTAATTCTAAATCTCATTCCATTACAGCTAATTCTAAAGTATTGTCCAGATAGTTGTAACTGCGTTAAAATTCTGTTGATTAAATTTGCACTTAGAACTAGTACGCAATTAGCAGTTTCAAGATGCAGGTTTTTCTTCAATTGCCCTTTAACATACTTCTAAATTTTGAGAACCCAGTCCCCAGACAGTGAGACTGCTATTATCGCTCCCCACCTAAGCCTGCCTTTTTGAAATCTTCAATTTTCCTAAACCTGCTTCTAACATGTAGAATGTATGTGTTCTGATTCCTGTTTCCTCTCAACTCTATCATCTCTTTGACAACAGCCAACTAGGCTGACAGACTAATCTAGGCTAATGAATTCATATATAACTCTTCCATGGAAATATGAAAGTATTTTAAAGTGATCTTCAAGAGTCAGATCCTACTCAAAGAGGTGAATAAGAATGACAATTCCAGGAATCTTGAAACTCCAGTTGCAAAGGTACTTTGGGTCCTCAACAACTTTGGGACCTCCTCTAAATTTTGTCACATATTTAATCATCCTTTCTCCTTAAGATCCCCCCCACAAGGGGCATGATTATGTTTATAATATGAAGATTTTTTCTTGGTAATTTTTCTGTAAGAAAATTTGACCTGTCCCATAACAGGCTTTCTTGTTTTCTTGATACTCCAAAATGCATAGAATATGAATTTTCCTCCATAAGTGGACTTTTACATGTCTATAATTCTCTCTTATCTTCTTTATGACAACATACTATTAACAAGGTTTGCCTAATTGCTATTTATAATAAACTATGAGAGGAAACGATTAAGAAGAAATGATATTAATATGGTTTCTAACCAGTGATAAAACATTCATAGTGAAGTCAACCAGGAATTTTAAGTGATCTTCACTATCACATATTATATAATTTATAGGATAAAACAAGATCAGCCATGTTGGTATCTAACTATTGCAAACCTACATAGACTTAGCAAAAATGATTCAGAGCTATTAAATATTAATTATGTTTTAAAATTCCTTGATGGCTATATTATACTAAGATTTCCAATCTCATTGTCATGTAGCTCTTTGCTATATGCTCAAATGTGATCATCTCGTTCTCCTACTTAAAACTCATTAACACAAGTTACAAGAATCTTCATGATCTAGACCCTTCCTATTTCTCCACATTTATGCCCTCCTTCTGCTTCCTTTAGTGACTTGGTCTCTTGTCTCTTGGCCCTCATATATGCTGCCCCTCCTGCTCTGCTTTGCTTCCTCACCTCCTCCTCATCACCAATGTCTTTTGTCAAGTAAGGACGATTCAACCTTGCAGGCCTCAGAGAAGTCTTCTCTGTCTGTGACCTCCGCTGTAGTATAAGTAGCTTGAAAGCAACACCTAGTTTTAATATGCCACTTTGTATCTCAGACAGAGTATCATGACTTAGCATGCATTAGAGAATCAAAAACAAATGTTGAATAAATGAGACAAATTATATTCTACTTATCTGTCTCTGAATTTTAGCCATTTTCATGTATTGATACATACATACCTACACATAGTTACATATATACCTACATATATACACACACATATACACATATAAATAGGTACACACAGAAACATATATATTGATATAAAATATACATCCATAAATATATATGTATATATACACATGCATATGCAATCAAGACATATATATATAGGCACTGATGAGTAATCTGTATATTTATAAGTATGCATAAACACACACTATGAGAAATATCATCTTCTTACCCTAAGTTTTATAAAAGCTTTGGTTTACTTTGCATGTAGCTCTAGACTTTCTGTTTTATAACATATTATAACCAAAGTAAAATGAAACTATAAAACAGGCTTGGATGTATTTTTAAAGGGGAAACATTTTAATTACAAAGCACAAGTTGCCTCAAAGAATGGAAATACAATTTTGTTAACATTTGTCTCCCCAAAATGTATTTTAAATTAAAAATTAGTTTGCATGCACCCATTTAAAAATGGTTAGATTATCCTAAGCTAGAAAAAGAGATGGCACAGAGATGTCTAAAGGGCAGAGGAGAAAATGAACCAAGTCTGTCCAAAGTGCCTTAGTTTGGAGCTCTTCATGAAGAAGTTGAAGAAAAAGGCACCACCTGCAAAGCAGGCAGAGTGATGGTTTCCAATCATATTATGTTGTTTCTGTGTGTAGATCACTAGCTCACAAGAAAGCCAGCTTTGGAAATTACTCATCAGTGCCAAAAGAGCACTGTTCTAAAATTAATTTTAAAAATGCTTTAATATTTCTCCCTTCTATAAATTTACATTCATGCTGTAAGTTTGGACCTATTTTTGAAATACTCCCACAAAGGAACCTTACCAACCCCACAAACTGTTTGTGAGAGTATTAGAAGGGCCAGTTGAAAGAGGACTGCAATAACATTGTGAAATCACATTATCTGTCAAGTTCTAAAGCTTATTCAGGTGCTTATTTAAACCCCCAAAGGAAAATGAACATGGGATGACTTTTCATTCAAGGTGCCATAACATTTCAGTAGTGAAACTCCATAGTGGTCTACCAGACACCAAAAATAAAGTTTCAGCAGTAAAACAAGTGTCAACAAACCTCATGCTTCTGTGCAGAAATAGCAGCTACTAATATGGTAACATCAGTACATTATAAATAATCCCTGGAAAAGTCTCAAAAGGGGTCTACAGTATCAAACACGTGCAGAAGAAACAGAATAAAGGCACCTTCAAGGCCATCCAGAAATGGTAAAACAGAGTAGTTTATAGCACAGGTTGCCTGAAATATGCCTGTCAGCTCCAAGTGCCAACATCCACACTTAGGAGGAAATCCCCAAGACCTTTCATTATTTGATGGAACAAGCAGACAACAGACATGTCTCAGTGTCAGAGCTTTTAGTAAAAGAAATTAATATTCATCAACACATCTTAACTCAGTCGACAGTTTAAAAGTTGGAATGAAGCATGTCATACAGGCTACTGGGTCCTTGGTCCAAGTTAAACAAACTCAAGGAGAATGTCTGGTTATAAGAATCCTTCTTCTATGCCTTAATAGGACTGTGCTTTCAACATTAGAAATATCCAGGTGCTAAATGAACCTTGTTACTTTATTTTGAATGGCTTATTTTATGGGTAAATTTATTCAGATTAGAAAAATGTGATGTCAATAATTAATGGCAAAAATTTATAAATAATCATAGTATTTAGATGTTTATTTGCCCTACTAGACTTTGAGTTCCTTAACTGTTGGACAAACATATTTATAAAGCTTATCATCAGAATAGCTAATAAAACAAAATAGACTGTCAAAAAGAGAATTTTCATCAAATAACCAAAAATTAAGAAAATAAGACTATCAATTTGTCAATCAATAAAAAGGGTAAAGACTTTTTAGTACAAATTAGAATAAAATGATGTCCGCATATCAGCAAAAATTGCAGAATACGGAATTTAAAATTCTGCCCCTCCATAAAACGATTTTTAAATGGGCAAAAATCATCAGAATCAACTGTTTCAGAACTCAAAATTAACCAAAGGCTTGAAGCAATTCAGGGAACACTTATTCAAAAAAAGAAAGGAGGAAGGAAAGAAGGAAGGAAGGAAGGAAGGAAGAAAGAAAGAAAGAGAAAGAAGAAGGAAGGAAGGAAGGAAGGGAAGAAAGAAAGAAAGAAAAAAGGGAGGGAGGGAGGAAGGAAAAAAGAAAGGAAGGAAGGAAGAAAGAGAGAGAGAAAGAAAAAGGAAAGAAAGAAAGAAGGAAAGAAAGAAAGGAGGGAGGTAGGGAGGAAACCATAATGGATTCTTGACAGGAATGGTGACATTGTGGCTTACCACAGTCCTATCTCCCACACACCAGCTCAGTGGCATCAGTGAAAGTCACAGCCTACATTCCCAGTACCAGAGGGAGCAGAATGGAACTCATTCACAAAGAATTATAATTAACAATTTGCTGTGAACTATGCCTTACAAGACTACCATAAAAGGTATAGTTGGAACTGACTGGCTTATTTCTAAAGCCTATGGCTACTTCCAAGGGAATTTGTTTAAAATATTTACAGAGAGAGACCTTCAAGATGGCAGAGGAGTAAGACATGGAGATCACCTTCCTCCCCACAAAATACATCAGAAATGCATCTACATGTGGAACAATTCTTACAGAACACCTACTGAATGCTGGCAGAAGACCTCAGACTTCCCAAAAGGCAAGAAACTCCCCATGTACCTGGGTAGGGCAAAAGAAAAAAAGAAAAAACAGAGACAAAAGAATAGGGATAGGACTTGAACCTCTGGGAGGAAGGTGGAAGGAGGAAAAGTTTCCAAACACTAGGAAGCCCCTTCACTGACTGAGACATGAGGTGGCAGGGGGGAAGCTTTGGAACCGCAGAGGAGAATGCAGCAGTAGGGGAGCAGAAGGCAAAGTGGAGAGATTCCTGCACAGAGGATTGGTGCCAACCAGGACTCACCAGCCTGAGAGGCTTGTATGCTCACCTGCCGGGGCGGGTGTGGGCTGGGAGCTGAGGCTTGGGCTTCAGAGGTCAGATCCCAAGGAAAGGACTCGGGTTGGTTGCGTGAACACAGCCTGAAGGGGGCTGGTGCACCACAGCTAGCCAAGAAAAGGTCTGTACCTACCTAAGAGGCAAGACATCATTGTTTCAGGGTGCGCGAGGAGAGGGGATTCAGAGCACCACCTAAACGAGCTCCAGAGACGGGCGTGAGGCATGGCTATCAGTGCAGACACCAGAGACGGGCATGAAATACTAAGGCTGCTGCTGCTGCCACCAAGAATCCTGTGAGCAAGCACAGGTCACTATCCACACTTCCCATCCCGGGAGTCTGTGCAGCCCACCACTGCCAGGGTCCCAGGATCCAGGGAAAACTTCCCCAGGAGAACCCATGGCATGCCTCAGGCTGGTGCAATGGCACACCAGCCTCTGCCGCCGCAGGTTCACCCACAACTCCGTATCTCTCCCTCCCCCCGGGCAGAGTGAGCCTGAGCCCCCGAATCAGCTGTTCCTTTAACCCCGTACTGTCTGAGCAAAGAACAGACACTCTAGGGGACCTACACTAAGAGGCGGGGCCAATCCAAAGCTGAACCCCAGGAGCTGTGCCAACAAAGAAGAGAAAGGGAAATCTCTCCCATCAGACATCCCAAAACACACCACCAGACAAGGCCTGCCCGCCAGAAAGACAAGATCCAGGCTCATCCACCAGAAAATAGGCACCAGTCCACTCCACCAGGAAGCCTACACAACACACTGAACCAACCACAGCCACTGGGGGCAGACACAAAAAACAACAGGAACTAGAAACCTGCAGCCTGTGAAAAGACAACATCAAACACACTAAGTCCAGCAAAGTGAGAGGACAAAGAAACACAGCAGGTGAAGGAGCAAGGTAAAAACCCACCAGACCAAACTTGAAAAAGAAATCAGAGTTATGATACTAAAGATAATCCAAAATCTTGGAAATACAATGGAGAAAATACGAGAAATGATTAACAAGGACCTAGAAGAAATAAAGAGGAAAGAAACAATGATGAACAACACAATAAATGAAAATAAAAATTCTCTAGAAGGGATCAATAGCAGAATAACTGAGGCAGAAGAACGGACAAGTGACCTGGAAGATAAAATAGTGGAAATAACTACTGCAGAGAAGAATAAAGAAAAAAGAATGAAAAGAATTGAGGACAGTCATAGAGACCTCTGGGTAAACATTAAACACACCAACATTCAAATTATAAGGATCCCAAAAGAAGAAGAGAAATAAAAAAGGACTGAGAAAATATTTGAAGAGAATATAGTTGAAAAATTTCCTAATATGGGAAAGGAAATAGTCAATCAACTCCAGAAAGTACAGAGAGTCCCATACAGGATAAATCCAAGGAGAAACACCTCAAGACATATATTAATCAAACTATCAAAAATAAATACAAACAAAACATATTAAAAGTAGCAAGGGAAAAGCAACAAATAACATACAAGGGAATCCCCATAAGTTTAACAGCAGGACATTCAGCAGAAACTCTGCAAGACAGAAGGGAGTGGCAGGACATATTTAAAGTGATGAAAGGGAAAAACCTACAACAAAGATTACACCGCAAGGACCTCACTCAGATTTGAAGGAGAAATTAAAACTTACACAGACAAACAAAAGCTAAGAGAATTCATCACTACCGAACCAGCTTTACAACAAGGGCTAAAGGAACTTCTCTAGGCAGGAAACACAAGAGAAGGAAAAGACCTACAAAAAACAAACCCAAAACAATTAAGGAAATGGTAATAGGAACATACATATTGTTAATTACCTTCAATGTAAATGGATTAACTGCTCCAACCAAAAGACATAGACTGGTTGAATGGATACAAAAACAAGACCCATATATATGCTGTCTACAAGAGACCCACTTCAGACCTAGGGACGCATACAGACTGAAGGTGCAGGGATGGAAAAAGATATTCCATGAATATGGAAATCAAAAGAAAGCTAGAGTAGCAATTCTCATATCAGACAAAAAAGACTTTAAAATAAAGACTATTACAAGAGACAAAGAAAGACACTACATAATGATGAAGGGATCAATCCAAGAAGAAGATATAACAATTGTAAATATTTATGCACCCAACACAGGAGCATCTCAAATTCTAACAGCCATAAGGGGGAACCGACAGTAACACAATCATAGTAGGGGACTTTAACACCCCACTTTCATCAATGGATAGATCATCCAAAATGAAAATAAATAGGGAAACACAAACTTTAAATGATACATGAAATAAGATGGACTTCATTGATATTTATACAACATTCCATACAAAAACAACAAAATACACTTTCTTCTCAAGAGCTCATGGAACATTCTGCAGGATAGATCATGTCTTGGGTCACAAAATAAGCCTCAGTAAATTTAAGAAAATTCAAATCATATCAAGTATCTTTTCTGAACACAACACTATGAGACTAGATATCAATTACAGGAAAAATTCTGTAAGACATACAAACACATGTAGGCTAAACAGTACCCTACTAAATAACCAAGAGATCACTGAAGAAATCAAAGAGGAAATCAAAAAATACCTAGAAAGAAAAGACAATGAAAACACAATGACCCAAATACTATGGGATGCAGCAAAAGCAGTTCTAAGAGGGAAGTTTATAGCAATAAAATCCTACCTCAAGAAACAAGAAACACCTCAAATAAACAATCTAATCTTACACCTAAAGCAATTAGAGAAAGAGAAACAAAAAATCTCAAAGTTAGCAGAAGGAAAGAAATCATAAATATCAGACCAGAAATAAATGAAAAAGAAATGAAGGAAATGATAGCAAAGATCAATAAAACTAAAAGATGGCTCTATGAGAAGATACACAAAATTGATAAACCATTAGCCAGACTCATCAAGAAAAAAAGGGAGAAGACTCAAATCAATAGAATCAGAAAAGAAAAAGGAGAAGTAACAACTGACACTGCAGAAATACAAAGGATCATGAGAGATTACTATAATCAACTATATGCCAATAAAATGGACAACCTGGAAGAAATGGACAAATTCTTAGAAAAGCACAACCTTCCAAGAATGAACCAGGAGGAATAGAAAATATAAACAGACGAATCACAAGCACTGAAGCTGAGAATGTGATTCAGAATCTTCCAACAGACAAAAGCCCAGGATCAGATGGCTTCACAGGCGAATTATATCAAACATTTAGAGAAGAGCTAACACCTATCCTTCTCAAAGTCTTCCAAATATAACGGAGGGAGGAACACTCCCAAACTCATTCTACAAGCCCACTGTCATGCTGATAGGAAAACCAGGCCAAGATGTTGTAAGAAGGAATACTACAGGCCAATATCACTGATGAACATAGATGCCAAAATCCTTGCAAAATTCCTAAATTAAATACTAGCAAATAAACTCCAGCAGTACATTAAAAGGATCATACACCATGATCAAGTGGGGTTTATCCAAGGAATGCAAGGATTCTTCAATATATGCATATCTATCAATGTGATACACCATATAAAAAAACTAAAGCATAAAAACCATATGATAATCTCAGTAGATGCAGAAACAGCTTTTGACAAATCCAACACCCATTTATGATAAGACCTTTCCAGAAAGTAGGCATAGAGGGAACTTACCCCAACATAATAAATGCCACATATGACAAACCCACAGCAAACATCATTCTCAATGGTGAAAAACTGAAATCTTTTACACTAATATCAGGAAGAAGACCAATTTTGCCATCACTATTATTTAACATACTTTTGGAAGTTTTAGCCACAGCAATCAGAGAAGAAAAAGAAATAAAAGGAAGCCAAACCAGAAAAGAAGAAGTAAACCTTTCACATTTTGTAGATGACATGATACTATATATAGAGAACCCTAAAGATGCTACCAGAAATCTACTAGAGCTAATCAATGAACTTGATAAAGTAACAGGATACAAAATTAAGGCACATAAATCTATTGCATTCCTATAAACTAATGATGAAAAATCTGAAAGAGAAATTAAGGAAACACTCCCATTTACCATTCCAACAAAAAGAAAAAAATACATAGGAATAAACCTACCTAAGGATACAAAAGACCTGTATGCAGAAAACTATAAGACACTGATGAAAGAAATTAAAGATGATACAAACCGATGGAGAGATATACCATGTTCTTGGATTGGAAGAATCAACATTGTGAAAATGACTATATTACCCAAAGCAATCTACAGATTCAGTGCAATCCCTATCAGTCTACCAATGGCATTTTTCACAGGACTAGAACAAAAAATTTCACAATTTGTATGGAAACACAAAAGGCCCCGAATACCCAAAGCAATCTTGAGAAAGAAAAATGGAGATGGAGGAATCAGGCTCCCAAACTTCAGACTATACTATCACTATTTATAGAACATAAAAATATAATTTTTCTTTACATGCCATATTATAATATTGTGTATATTAACAGGAATATTTCTTTTTTAACATATTTTTTGGACTATAATTGTTTTACATTGTTGTGTTAGTTGCTGCTGTATAACAAAGTGAATCAGCTATACATATACATATATCCCCAAATCCCCTTCCTCTTGCATATCCTTCCCACCCTCCATATTCCACCCCTCTAGGTGGTCACAAAGCAGGAGCTGATCTCCCTGTGCTATGTGGCTGTTTCCCACTACCTATCTATTTTACATTTGGTAGTGTATATATGTCCATGCCACTCTCTCACTTCGTCTCAGCTTATGCTTCCCCATCCCCATATCCTCAGGTCCATTCTCTACATTTCCATCTTTATTCCTGTCCTGCCCCTAGGTGCTTCCAGAACTTTTTTTTTTTTTTTAGATTTCATATATATGTGTTAACATAAGTATTTGTTTTTCTATTTCTGACTTCACCCTGTATGAGAGACTCTAGATCCATCCACCTCACTACAAATAACTCAGTTTCATTTTCTTAAGGCTGAGTAATATTCCATTGTATATATGTGCTGCATCTTCTTTATCCATTCATCTGTCAATGGATGCTTAGATTGCTTCTATGTCCTGGCTATTGTAAATAGTACTTCAACTAATATTGTGGTGCATGACTCTTTCTGAATTATGGTTTTCTCATGGTATATGCCCAATAGTGGGATTGCTGGATCATATGGTAGTTCTATTTTTAGTTTTTTAAGGAACCTCCATACTGCACTCCATAGTGGCTGTATCAATTTACATTCCCACCAACAGTGTAGGAGGGTTTCCTTTTCTCCACACCCTCTCAAGCATTTATTGTTTGTAGTTTTTTGATGATGGCCATTCTGACCAGTGTGAGGTGATGCATCATTGCAGTTTTGATGTGCATTTCTCTGATGATTAGTGATGTTAAACATCCTTTCATGTATTTGTTGGCAATCTGTGTATCTTCTATGGATAAATGTCTATTTAGGTCTTCTGCCCATTTTTGGATAGGGTTATTTGGTTTTTTTGATATTGAGCTTCATGAGTTTCTTGTATATTTTGGGGATTATTCCTTTGTCAGTTGCTTCATTGGCAAATATTTTCTCCTATCCTGAGGGTTATCTTTTCATCTTGTTTATGGCTTCCTTTGCTGTGCAAAAGCTTTTAAGTTTCATTAGGTCCCAAATGTTTATTTTTGTTTTTATTACCAATTCTCTAGGAGGTGGTCAAAAAGGATCTTGCTGTGATTTGTGCCACAGAGTGTTCTGCCTATGCTTCCCTCTAAGAGTTCTATAGTATCTAGCCTTACATTTAGGTCTTTAATCCATTTTGAGTTTATTTTTGCATATGGTGTTAGGGAGTGTACTAATTTCATTCTTTTACATGTAGCAGTACAGTTTTCCCAGCACCACTTATTGAAGAGACTGTCTTTTTTCCATTGTATATTCTTGCCTCCTTTATCCAAGATAAGGTGACCATATGTGTGTGGGTTTTTCTCTGGGTTTTCTATTCTGTTCTATTGATCTATATTTCTGGTTTTGTGCCAGTACCATACTGTCTATATTACTGTAGCTTTGTACTATAATCTGAAATCTGGTAGCCTGATTCTCTAGCTCCATTTTTCTGTCTCAAGACTGCTTTGAATATGTGGGGTCTTTTGTGTTTCCATACAAATTGTAAAATTTTTTGTTCTGGTTCTGTGAAAAATGTCATTGATAGTTTGATAAGGATTACACTGAATCTATAGATAGCTTTGTGTAGTATAGTCAATTTCACAATGTTGATTCTTCCAATCCAAGAACATGGTATATCTCTCCATCAGTTTGTATCATCTTTAATTTCTTTCATCAGTGTCTTATACTTTTCTGCATAAAGGTCTTTTGTCTCACTAGGTAGGTTTATTCCTATGTATTTTATTCTTTTTGTTGGAATGGTAAATGGGAGTGTTTCCATAATTTCTTTTTCAGATTTTTCATCATTAGTGTATAGGAATGCAATAGATTTATGTGCATTAATTTTGTATCCTGCTACTTTACCACATTCATTGATTAGCTCTAGTAGTTTTCTGGTAGCATCTTTAGGGTTCTCTATATATAGTATCATGTCATCTGCAGTGACAGGTTTACTTCTTCTTTTCTTATTTGGATTCCTTTCATTTCTTTTCCTTCTCTGATTGCTGTGGCTAAAACTTACAAATCCATGTTAGATAATAATGGTGAGAGTGGGCAACCTTGTCTTGTTCCTGATCTTAGTGGAAATAATTTTAGTTTTTCACCTTTGAGAATGATGTTGACTGTGGGTTTGTCATATATGGCCTTTATTATGTTGAGGTAAGTTCCCTCTATGCCTACATTCTGGAGAGTTTTTACCATAAATGGGTGCTGAATTTTGTTGAAAGCTGTTTCTCCATTTATTGAGATTATCATATGGTTTTTATCCTTTAATTTGTTAATATGGTGTATCATACTGTTTGATAAGCATATATTAAAGAATCCTTGCATTCCTGGGATAAACCCCACTTAATCATGGTGTATGATCATTTTAATATGCAGCTGGATTCAGTTTGCTAGTATTTTATTGAGGATTTTGGCATCTATGTTCATCAGTGATATTGGCCTGTAGTTTTCTCTCTTATAACATCTTTGTCTGGTTTTGTTATCAGGGTGTTAATGGCCTCATAGAATTGGGAGTGTTCTTCCTTCTGCTATATTTTGGAAGACTTTGAGAAGGATAGGTGCTAGCTCCTCTCTAAATTTTTGATAGAATTCACCTGTGGATCCATCGGGTCCTGGGCTTTTGTTTGTTCAAAGATTTTTAAGCACAATTTCAATTTCAGTGCTTTTCATTGGTCTGTTTATATTTTCTATTTCTTCCTGGTTCAGTCTCAGAAGGTTGTGCTTTTCTAAAAAATTTTCATTTCTTCCAGGTCATCCATTTTATTGGCTTATAGTTGCTTATAGTAATCTTTCATGATCCTTTGTATTTCTGCAGTGTCAATTGTTACTTCTCCTTCATTTCTACTTCTGTTGATTTGAGTCTTCACCCTTTTTTACTTGATGAGTGTAACTAATGGTTTATCAATTTTGTTTCTCTTCTCAAAGAAGCAGATTTTAGTTTTATTGATCTTTGCTAACGTTTTCTTCCTTTCTTTTTCATTTATTTCTTATCTGATCTTTATGATTTCTATCCTTCTGCTAACTTTGGGGATTTTTCTTCTTGTTTTTCTAATTGCTTTAGGTGTAAGGTTACATTGTTTAGTTGAGATGTTTCTACTTCCTTGAGGCAGGATCGTACTGCTATAAGCTTCCCTCTTAGAACTGCTTTTGCTTCATCCCATAGGTTTGGGGCCGTCGTATTTTCATTGTCATTTGTTTCTAGGTATTTTTTGATTTCCTATTTGATTTCGCCAGTGATCTCTTGGTTATTTAGTAACATACTGTTTAACCTCCATGTGTTTTTATTTTTTACAGTTTTTTTCCTGTAAGTGATATCTAGTCTCATAGCATTGTGGTAGTAAAAGATACTGGATACGACTTGAATTCTGTTAAATTTATGAAGGCTTGATTTGTGACCGAAGATATTATTTATCCTGGAGAATGTTCCATGAGCACTTGAGAAGAACGTGTATTCTGTTGTTTTTGGATGGCATGTTATATAAGTATCAATGAAGTCCATCTTGTTTAATGTATCATTTAAAGCTTGTGTTTCCTTATTTATTTTCATTTTGGTTGATCTCTCCATTGGTGAAAGTAGGGTATTAAAGTCCCATACTATGATTGTGTGACTGTTGATTTCCCCTTTTATGGCTATTATCATTTTCCTTATGTATTGAGTTGCTCCTATGTTGGCTGCATAAATATTTACAATTGTTATATCTTCTTCTTGGATTGATCCCTACATCATTATGTAGTGTCCTTTTGTCTCTTGTAATAGTCTTTATTTTAAAGTCTATTTTGTCTGATCTGAGAATTGCTACTCCAACTTTCTTTTAATTTCCATTTGCATGGAATATCTTTTTCCATCCCATGACTTTCAGTCTCTATGTGTCCCTAGGTCTGAAGTGGGTCTCTTGGAGACAGCATATATACGGGTCTTGTTTTCGTATCCATTCAGCCAGTCTATGTCTTTTGCTTGTATCATATAATCCATTTACATTTAAGGTAATTATTGATATGTATGTCCCTATTACCATTTTTTAATTGACTTGGATTTGTTTTTGTAGGTCTTTTCCTTCTCTTGTGTTTCCTGCCTAGAGAAGTTCCTTTAGCATTTGTTGTAAAGCTGGTTTGGTGGTGCAGAATTCTCTTAGATTTTGCTTGTCTTTAAAGGTTTTAATTGCTCTCTCAGATCTGAATGAGATCCTTGCTGGGTAAAGTAATGGTTGTAGGTTTTGCCCTTTCATCACTTTAAATATGTCCTGCCACTCCCTTCTGGCTTGCAGACTTTCTGATGAAAGATCATCTGTTAACCTTATAGGGATTCCCTTGTATAATATTTGTTGCTTTTCCCTTGCTGCTTCTAATATTTTTTCTTTGTATTTAATTTTTGATAGTTTGATTAATATGTGTCTTGGAGTACTTCTCCTTGGATTTATCCTGTATGGGACTCTCTGCACTTCCTGGACTTGATTGACTATTATCTTTCCCATGTTAGGGAAGTTTTCAAATATAGTCCCTTAAATGATTTTCTTGGATGCTTTATTTTTCTCTTCTTCTTTGGGAATGTATAATTTGAATTTTGGTGTGTTTAATAATGTCCCAAATGTCTCTCACACTGTCCTCAATTCTTTTCATTCTGTCTTCTATATTCTGCTCTGTGGTAGTTATTTCCACTCTTTTATCTTCCAGGTCACTTTTCCGTTCTTCTGCCTCAGTTATTCTGTTATTGATTCCTTCTAAAGAATATTTATTTTCATTTATTGTATTGTTCATCACTGTTTGTTTGCTCTTTAGTTCTTCCAAGTCCTTGTTAATCATTTCTTGTATTTTCTCCATTGCATTTCCAAGATTTTGGATCATCTTTACTATCATTACTCTGAATTATTTTTCAGGTAGACTTCCTATTTCCTTTTCATTTGTTTGGTCTAGTGGGTTTTTACCTTTACCTTGCTGGTCGTTGAATGCGCCTGGGTCTTAGCCTTGAGAAGGTGATCTCTGAGAGATCTCTTGCTCATTGATATTACATGGGACCAGGAAGTCTCTGGTGGTCCATTGTCCTGAACTCAGCTCTTGCACCTCAGAGGCTCAGCTCTGACCCCCAGCCACATCACCAAGACACTGTCAGCCACACGGCCAGGTACATGGGGCATTTCTTGCCTTTTGGGAAGTCTGAGTCTTTGGTCAGCATTCAGTAGGTGTTCTGTAGGAGTTTTCCAACATGTTGATGTATTTTTTGATGTATTCATGGGGAGGAAGATGATCTCCACGTCTTACTCATCTGCTATCTTGAGGGTCCTCCCAGAGTTATTGTCTTAAAGCTTTAATTCCAGTTGTCAGTGAGAAAAGCTACAATAGAAGGAGGAACCAAGATGGTGGAGTAGAAGCACGTACTCTCACTCCCTCTTGTGAGAACACCAGAATCACAAGTAGCTGCTGGACAATCATCAACAGCAAGACACTGGAACTCACCAATAAGATACCCCACATCCAAAGACAACACAGAAGCCACAATGAGATGGTAGGTGGGGTGCAATCACAGTAAAATCAAAACCCATAACTGCTGGGTGGGTGACTCACAGACTGGAGAGCACTTATACCACAGAAGTCCACCCACTGGAGTGAAGTTTCTGAGCCTTACGTCAGGCTTCCCAACCTGGGGGTCTGGCAGTGGGAGAAGGAATTCTTAGAGAATCAGACCTTGAAGCCTAGGGGGAACCGAGTGCAAGACTTTGACAGGACTGGGGAAAACAGAGACTACACTCTTGGATGACACACACAAAGTAGTGTGCGCATTGGGACACAGGGGAAGGAGCAGTGACCCAAGGGTAGACTGAACCAGACCTACCTGCTAGTTTTGGAGGGTCTCCTGCAGAGGAGGGGTGTGGCTGTGGCTTACTGTGGGGACAAGGAACTGGCAGCAGAAGTTCTGGGAAGTACTCCTTGGCATGAGCCCTCCCAGAGTCTGTCATTAGCCCCAACAAACAGCCCAGGTAGGCTCCAGTGTTTGGTCACCTCAGGCCAAACAACCAACAGGGAGGGAACCCAGCCCCACCCATCAGCAGTCAAGTGGATTAAAGTTTTACTGAGCTCTGCCCACCAGAGAAACAATGAGCTCTACCAACCACCAGTCCCTCCCATCAGGAAACTTACATAAGCTACTTAGATAGCCTCATCCACCAGAGGGCAGACAGCAGAAGCAAGAATAATTACAATCCTGCAGCCACATTCACAGAAAGATAGACAAGATGAAAAGGCAGAGGGCTATGTACCAGATTAAGGAACAAGATAAAACCCCAGAAAAACAACTAAGTGAAGTAGAGATAGGCAACCTTCCAGAAAAAGAATTCAGAGTAATGACAGTGAAGATGATCCACGACCTTGGAAAATGAATGCAGGCAAAGATCAAGAAGATGCAAGAAATGTTTAACAAAGACCTAGAAGAAGTAATGAGCAAACAAACAGAGATGAACAGTACAATAACTGAAATGAAAACTACACTAGAAGGAATCAAGTAGAATAACTGAGGCAGAAGAACGGATAAGTGACCTGGAAGACAGAATGGTGGAATTCACTGCCACACAACAGAATAATAAAAAAAAAAGAAGGAAAAGAAATGAAGACAGCCTAAGAGACCTCTGGGACAACATTAAATGCAACAATATTCACATTATAGGGGACCCAGAGGGAGAAGAGAGAGAGAACGGACCAGAGAATATATTTGAAGAGATTATAGTTGAAAATTTCCCTAACATGGGAAGGAAATAGCCACCCAAGTCTAGGAAGCATAGCGAGTCACATACAGGATAAATCCAAGGAGAAACATGCAGAGACACATAGTAATCAAATTGGCAAAATTAAAGACAAAGGAAAATTATTGAAAGTAGCAAGGGAAAAATGACAAATAACATACAAGGGAACTCCCATAAGGTTAACAGCTGATTTCTTAGCAGAAACTCCACAAGCCAGAAGGGAGTGGCATGATATATCTAAAGTGATAAAAGGGAAGAACGTATAACCAAGATTACTCTACCTGGAAAGGATCTCATTCAAATTCAATGGCGAAATCAAAAGCTTTACAGAAAAGAAAAAGTGAAGAGAATTCAGCACCACCAAACCAGCTCTATAACAAATGCTAAAGGAACTAAAGTGGGAAACACAAGAGAAGAAACGGATCTCCAAAACCAAAGCCAAAACAATTAGGAAAATGGTCATAGGAACATACATATCAATAATTACCTAAAACGTGAATGGGTTAAATGCTCCAACCAAAAGAAACAGGCTTGCTGAATGGATACAAAAACAAGACCTATATATATGCTGTCTACAAGAGACCCACTTCAGACCTAGGGACACATACAGGCTGCAAGTGAGGGGATGGAAAAAGATATTCCACGCAAATGAAAATCAAAAGAAAGCTGGAGTAGCAATACTCATATCAGATAAAATAGACTTTAAAATAAAGAATGCTATAAGAGACAAGGAAGGACACTACATAATGATCAAGGGATCAATCCAAGAAGAAGATATAACAATTATAAACATATATGCACCCAACATAGGAGTACTTCAATACATAAGGCAACTGCTAACAGCTATAAAAGAGGAAATTGACAGTAACACAATAATAGTGGGGCATTTTAACACCTCACTTACACCAAAGGACAGATCATCCAAAATGAAAATAAATAAGGAAACAGAAGCTCTAAATGACAATAGAACAGATACATTTAATTGATATTTATAGGAAATTCTATCCAAAAACAGCAGGTTACACTTTCTTCTCAAGTGGGCATGGAACATTCTCCAGGATAGATCATACCTTGGGTCACAAATCAAGACTCAGTAAATTTAAGAAAATAGAAATCATATCAAGCACCTTTTCTGACCACTATGCTATGAGATTAGAAGTTAATTACAGGGGAAAAAAAGTAAACAACACAAACACATGGAGGCTAAACAATATGTTACTAAACAACCAAGAGATCACTGAAGAAATCAAAGAGGAAATCAAAAAATACCTAGAGACAAATGATAATGAAAACATGACAATCCAAAACCTATGCAATGCAGCAAAAGCAGTTCTACGAGGGAAGTTGATAGCTATATAAGCCTCCCTCAAGAAACAAGAAAAATCTCAAGTTAACAATCTAGCCTTACACCTAAAGGAACTAGAGAAAGAAGAACAAATAAAACCCAAAGTTAGCAGAAGGAAAAAAATCATAAAGATCAGAGCAGAAATAAATGAAATAGGAACAAAGAAAACAATAACAAAGATCAATAAAACTAAAAGCTGGTTCGTTGAGAAGATAAACAAAATCGATAAACCATTAGCCAGACTCATCAAGCAAAAGTGGAAGAGGACTCAAATCAACAAAATTAGAAATTAAAAGGGAGAAGTTACAACAGACACCACAGAAATACAAAGCATCCTAAGAGACTACTACAAGCAACTCTATGCCAATAAAATGGACAAACTGAAAGAAATGGACAAATTCTTAGAAAGGTATAACCTTCCAAGACTGAACCAGGAAGAAAAAGAAATTATGAAGATACCAATCACAAGTAATGAAATTGAAACTGTGATTAAAAACCTTCCAAAAAACAAAAGTCCAGGACCAGACAGCTTCACAGGTGAATTCTATCAAACATTTAGAGAAGAGCTAACACCCATCTTTCTCAAACTCTTCCAAAAAATTGCAGAGGAAGGAACACTCACAAACTCATTCTATGAGGCCACCATCACCATGATACCAAAACCAGATGAAGATACTATAAAAAAAGAAAATTACAGACCAATATCACCGATGAATATAGATGCAAAAATCCTCAACAAAATACTAGCAAACAGAATCCACCAACCCATTAAAAGGATCATACACCATGACCAGTGGGATTTACCCCAGGGATGCAAGCATTCTTCATTATACGCAAATTCATCAATGTGATACATCATATTAACAAACTGAAGAATCAAAACCATATGATCATCTCAATAGATGCAGAAAAATCTTGTGACAAAATTCAACACCCATTTATAATAAAAACTCTCCAGAAAGTGGGTATAGAGGGAACCTACCTCAACATAATAAAGGCCATATAGGACAAACTCACAGCAAATATCATTTTCAATGGTGAAAAACTGAAAGCATTTCCTCAAAGATCAGGATTGAGACAAGGATATGCACTCTTACCACTATTATTCAACATAGGTTTGGAAGTCCTAGCCATGCCAATCAGAGTAGAAAAAGAAATAAAAGGGATACAAATTGGAAAAGATAAGTAAAATTGTCACTGTTTGCAGATGACATGATACTATACATAGAGGATCTTAAAGGTGCTGCCAGAAAACTACTAGAGCTAATCAGTGAATTTGGTAATGCCCAGAAGTCTCTTGCATTCCTATATACTAATGATGAAAATTCTGAAAGAGAAATTATTGAAACACTCCCATTTACCACTGCAACAAAAAGAATAAAATGCCTAGGAATAAACCTACCTAGGGAGACAAAATACCTGTATGCAGAAAACTATAAGACACTGATGAAAGAAATTAAAGATGATACCAACCGATGGGTAGATATACCATGTTCTTGGATTGGAAGAATCAACATTGTGAAGACGACTCTACTATCCAAAACGATCTACAGATTCAATGCAATCCCTATCAAATTACCAATGGCATTTTTTAGGAAACTAGAACAAATCACCTTAAAATTTGTATGGACACATAAAAGACCCCAAATAGCCAAAGCTGTCTTGAGGGAAAAAAACAGAGCTGGAGGAATCAGACTCCCTGAGTTCAGACTATGCTACAAAGCTACAGTAATCAAGAAAATAAGGTAGACTTCCGGGTAAGATGGCGGAAGAGTAAGACGCGGAGATCACCTTCCTCCCCACAGATACACCAGAAATACAGCTACACGTGGAACAACTCCTACAGAACACCTACCGAACGCTGGCAGAAGACCCCAGACTTCCCAAAAGGCAAGAAACTCCCCACATACCTGGGTAGGGCAAAGCGCAGAGATTCCCACACAGAGGAGCGGTGCCGAGCGGCACTCACCAGCCCGAGAGGCTTGTCTGCTCCCCCGCCGGGGCGGGCGGCGCTGGAGCTGAGGCTCGGGCTTCGGTCAGAGCGCAGCGAAAGGACAGGGGCTGGCGGCGAGAACTCAGCCTGAAGGGGGCTAATGTGCCACAGCTAGCTGGGAGGGAGTCCGGGAAAACTCTGGAGCTGCCGAAGAGGCAGGAGACTTTTTCTTCCCTCTTGGTTTCCTGGTGCGCGAGGAGAGGGGATTAAGAGCGCCGCGTAAAGGAGCTCCAGAGACGGGCGCGAGTCGCGGCTGAAAGTGCGGAGCCCAGAGACGGGCGTGGGATGCTGGGGCTGCAGCTGCCGCCGCCAAGAAGCCTGTGTGCGAGCGCAGGTCACTGTCCACACCGCCCTTCCGGGAGCCTGTGCAGCCTGCCACTGCCGGGGTCCCGGGATCCAGGGGCGGCTTCCCTGAGAAAACACACGGCGCGCCTCGGGCTGGTGCAACGTCACGCCGACCTCTGCCGCTGCAGGCTCGCCACGCACACCGTGCCCCTCCCTCCCGCCCGGCCTGAGTGAGCCAGAGCCCCCGAAGAGGCTGCTCCTTTAACCCTGTCCTGTCTGAGTGAAGAACAGACGCCCTCCGGCGACCTACACGCAGAGGCGGGGCCAAATCCAAAGCTGAGACCCAGGAGCTGTGAGAACAAAGAAGAGAAAGGGAAACCTCTCCCAGCAGCCTCAGAAGCAGCGGATTAAAGCTCCACAATCAACTTCATGTACCCTGCATCTGTGGAATACATGAATAGACAACAAATCATCCCAAATTGAGGAGCCAGGAGTCAGTGCTGTGCCTCTGAGGTGGGAGAGCGAACTTCAGGACACTGGTCCACAAGAGACCTCCCAGCTCCACATAATATCAAACGGCGAAAATCTTCCAGAGATCTCCATCTCAACACCAGCACCCAGCTTCACTCAACGACCAGCAAGCTACAGTGCTGGACACCCTAGGCCAAACAACTAGCAAGACAGGAACACAACACCACCCATTAGCAGAGAGGTGGCCTAAAATCATAAAAAGTCCGCAGACACCCCAAAACACACCACCAGACGTGGACCTGCCCACCAGAAAGACAAGATCCAGCCTCATCCACCAGAACACAGGCAGTAGTCCCCTCCACCAAGAAGCCTACACAACCCACTAAACCAACCTTAACCACTGGGGACAGACACCAAAAACAACGGGAACTACAAACCTGCAGGCTGCAAAAAGGAGACCCCAAACACAGTAACATAAGCAAAATGAGAAGATAGAAAAACACACAGCAGGAGAAGGAGCAAGATAAAAACCCACCAGACCTAACAAATGAAGAGGTAATAGGCAGTCTACCTGAAAAAGAATTCAGAATAATGATGGTAAAGATGATACAAAATCTTGGAAATAGAATAGACAAAATGCAAGAAACAGTTAACAAGGACCTAGAAGAACTAAAGATGAATCAAGCATCGATTAAAAACACAATAAATGAAATAAAAAATACTCTAGATGGGATCAATAGCAGAATAACTGAGGCAGAAGAACGGATAAGTGAGGTGGAAGATAAAATAGTGGAAATAACTGCTGCAGAGCAAAATAAAGAAAAAAGAATGAAAAGAACAGAGGACAGTCTCAGAGACCTCTGGGACAACATTAAACGCACCAACATTTGAATTATAGGGGTTCCAGAAGAAGAAGAGAAAAAGAAAGGGACTGAGAAAATATTTGAAGAGATTATAGTTGAAAACTTCCCTAATATGGGAAAGGAAATAGTTAATCAAGTCCAGGAGGCACAGAGAGTCCCATACAGAATAAATCCAAGGAGAAATACACCAAGACACATATTAATCAAACTGTCAAAAATTAAACACAAAGAAATCATATTAAAAGCAGCAAGGCAAAAACAACAAATAACACACAAGGGAATCCCCATCAGGATAACAGCTGATCTCTCAGCAGAAACTCTACAAGCCAGAAGGGAGTGGCAGGACATACTTAAAGTGATGAAGGAGAAAAACCTGCAACCAAGATTACTCTACCCAGCAAGGATCTCATTCAGATTTGATGGAGAAATTAAAACCTTTACAGACAAGCAAAAGCTGAGAGAGTTCAGCACCACCAAACCAGCTTTACAACAAATGCTAAAGGAACTTCTCTAGGCAAGAAACACAACAGAAGGAAAAGAACTACAATAACGAACCCAAAACAATTAAGAAAATGGGAATAGGAACATACATATCAATAATTACCTTAAATGTAAATGGACTAAATGCTCCCACCAAAAGACACAGACTGGCTGAATGGATACAAAAACAAGACCCATATATAGGCTGTCTACAAGAGACCCACTTCAGACCTAGAGACACATACAGACTGAAAGTAAGGGGATGGAAAAAGATATTCCATGCAAATGGAAACCAAAAGAAAGCTGGAGTAGCAATTCTCATATCAGACAAAATAGACTTTAAAATAAAGACTACTAGAAGAGACAAAGAAGGACACTACATAATGATCAAGGGATCGATCCAAGAAGATATAACAATTGTAAATATTTATGCACCAAACATAGGAGCACCTCAATACATAAGGGAAATATTAACAGCCATAAAAGGAGAAATCGACAGTAAAACAATCATAGTAGGGGACTTTAACACCCCACTTTCACCAATGGACAGGTCATCCAAAATGAAAATAAATAAGGAAACACAAGCTTTAAATGATACATTAAACAAGATGGACTTAATTGATATTTATAGGACATTCCATCCAAAAACAACAGAATACACATTTTTCTCAAGTGCTCATGGAACATTCTCCAGGATAGATCATATCTTGGGTCACAAATCAAGCCTTGGTAAATTTAAGAAAATTGATATTGTATCAAGTATCTTTTCCGACCACAATGCTATGAGACTAGATATCAATTACAGGAAAAGAGCTGTAAAACATACAAACACATGGAGGCTAAACAATACACTACTTAATAACGAAGTGATCACTGAAGAAATCAAAGAGGAAATTAAAAAATACCTAGAAACAAATGACAATGGAGACACGACGACCCAAAACCTATGGGATGCAGCAAAAGCAGTTCTAAGAGGGAAGTTTATGGCAATACAATCCCACCTTAAGAAACAGGAAACATCTCGAATAAACAACCTAACCTTGCAACTAAAGCAATTAGAGAAAGAAGACCAAAAACATCCCAAAGTTAGCAGAAGGAAAGAAATCATAAAAATCAGATAAGAAATAAATGAAAAAGAAATGAAGGAAACGATAGCAAAGATCAATAAAAGTAAAAGCTGGTTCTTTGAGAAGATAAACAAAATTGATAAACCATTAGCCAGACTCATCAAGAAAAAAAGGGAGAAGACTCAAATCAATAGAATAAGAAATGAAAAAGGAGAAGTAACAACTGACACTGCAGAAATACAAAAGATCATGAGAGATTACTATAAGCAACTCTATGCCAATAAAATGGACAACGTGGAAGAAATGGACAAATTCTTAGAAATGCACAACCTGCCAAGACTGAATCAGGAAGAAATAGAAAATATGAACAGACCAATCACAAGCACTGAAATTGAAACTGTGATAAAAAATCTTCCGACAAACAAAAGCCCAGGACCAGATAGCTTCACAGGCGAATTCTATCAAGCATTTAGAGAAGAGCTAACACCTATCCTTCTCAAACTCTTCCAAAATATAGCAGAGGGAGGAACACTCCCAAACTCATTCTATGAGGCCACCATCACCTTGATACCAAAACCAGACAAGGATGTCACAAAGAAAGAAAACTACAGGCCAATATCACTAATGAACATAGATGCAAAAATCCTCAACAAAACTAGCAAACAGAATCCAACAGCACATTAAAAGGATCATACACCATGATCAAGTGGGGTTTATTCCAGGAATGCAAGGATTCTTCAATATACGCAAATCAATCAACGTGATACACCATATTAACAAACTGAAGGAGAAAAAGCATATGATCACCTCAATAGATGCAGAGAAAACTTTTGACAAAATTCAACACCCATTTATGATAAAAACCCTGCAGAAAGTAGGCATAGAGGGAACTTTCCTCAACATAATAAAGGCCATATATGACAAACCCACAGCCAGCATCGTCCTCAATGGTGAAAAACTGAAACCATTTCCACTAAGATCAGGAACAAGACAAGGTTGCCCACTCTCACCACTCTTATTCAACTTAGTTTTGGAAGTTTTAGCCACAGCAATCAGAGAAGAAAAGGAAATAAAAGGAATCCAAATGGGAAAAGAAGAAGTAAAGCTGTCACTGTTTGCAGATGACATGATACTATACATAGAGAATCCTAAAGATGCTACCAGAAAACTACTAGAGCTAATCAATGAATTTGGTAAAGTTGCAGGATACAAAATTAATGCACAGAAATCTCTGGCATTCCTATATAATAATGATGATAAATATGAAAGTGAAATCAAGAAAACACTCCCATTTACCATTGCAACAAAAAGAATAAAATATCTAGGAATAAACCTACCTAATGAGACAAAAGACCTGTATGCAGAAAATTATAAGACACTGATGAAAGAAATTAAAGATGATACAAATAGATGGAGAGATATACCATGTTCTTGGATTGGAAGAATCAACATTGTGAAAATGACTCTACTACCCAAAGCAATCTACAGATTCAATGCAATCCCTATCAAACTACCAATGGCATTTTTCACAGAACTAGAACAAAAAATTTCACAATTTGTATGGAAACACAAAAGACCCCGAATAGCCAAAGCAATCTTGAGAACGAAAAATGGAGCTGGAGGAATCAGGCTCCCTGACTTCAGACTATACTACAAAGCTACAGTAATCAAGACAGTATGGTACTGGCACAAAAACAGAAATATAGATCAATGGAACAGGATAGAAAGCCCAGAGATAAACCCACGGACATATGGTCACCTTATCTTTGATAAAGGAGGCAGGAATGTACAGTGGAGAAAGGACAGTCTCTTCAATAAGTGGTGCTGGGAAAACTGGACAGGGACATGTAAAAGTATGATATTAGATCACTCCCTAACACCATACACAAAAATAAGCTCAAAATGGATTAAAGACCTAAATGTAAGGCCAGACACTATCAAACTCCTAGAGGAAAACATAGGCAGAACACTCTATGACATAAATCACAGCAAGATCCTTTTGGACCCACCTCCTAGAGAAATGGAAATAAAGACAAAAATAAACACATGGGACCTAATGAAACTTCAAAGCTCTTGCACAGCAAAGGAAACCATAAACAAGACGAAAAGACAACCCTCAGAATGGGAGAAAATATTTGCAAATGAAGCAACTGACAAAGGATTAATCTCCAAAATTTATAAGCAGCTCATGCAGCTCAATAGCAAAAAAACAAACAACCCAATCCAAAAATGGGCAGAAGACCTAAATAGACATTTCTCCACAGAAGATATACAGACTGCCAACAAACACATGAAAGGATGCTCAACATCTTTACTCATTAGAGAAATGCAAATCAAAACTACAATGAGATATCATCTCACACCAGTCAGAATGGCCATCATCAAAAAATCTAGAAACAATAAATGCTGGAGAGGGTGTGGAAAAAAGGGAACACTCTTGCACTGCTGGTGGGAATGTGAATTGGTACAGCCACTATGGAGAACGGTATGGAGGTTCCTTAAAAAATTACAAATAGAACTACCATATGACCCAGCAATCCCACTACTGGGCATATACCCTGAGAAAACCATAATTCAAAAAGAGACATGTACCAAAATGTTCATAGCAGCCCTATTTACAATAACCCGGAGATGGAAACAACCTAAGTGTCCATCATCGGATGAATGGGTAAAGAAGATGTGGCACATATATACAATGGAATATTACTCAGCCATAAAAAGAAATGAAATTGAGCTATTTGTAATGAGGTGGATGGACCTAGAGTCTGTCATACAGAGTGAAGTAAGTCAGAAAGAGAAAGACAAATACTGTATGCTGACACATATATATGGAATTTAAGAAAAAAAAATGTCATGAAAAACATAGGGGTAAGACAGGAATAAAGACACAGACCTACTAGAGCATGGACTTGAGGATATGGGGAGGGGGAAGGGTAAGTTGTGACAAAGTTAAAGAGCGGCATGGACATATATACACTACCAAACGTAAGGTAGATAGCTAGTGGGAAGCAGCTGCATAGCACAGGGAGATCAGCTCGGTTCTTTGTGACCGCCTGGAGGGGTGGGATAGGGAGGGTGGGAGGGAGACGCAAAAGTGAGGGGATATGGGAACATATGTATATGTATAACTGATTAAATTTGTAAAATAAAATTTAAAAAAAATCTAAAAAAAAAAAAGAAAAAAAAGAAACTCTGATGCACATATGCACTCACATTTCTACTCCTAAAAAAAAAAAAAAAAAAAGAAAAAGAAAATAAGGTACTGGCACAAAAACAGAAACATAGATCAATGGAACAAGATAGAAAGCCCAGAGATAAACTCACGCACCTATGGTCAACTAATCTATGACAACAGAGGCAAAGATATACAATGGAGAAAAGACAGTCTCTTCAATAAATCGTGGTGGGAAAACTGGACAGCTCCATGTAAAAGAATTAAATTAGAACACTCCCTATCAATATACACAAAAATAAAGTCAAAATTGATTTGAGACCTAAATGTAAGACTGGACATTATAAAACTCTTAGAGGAAAACTTAGGAAGAACACTCTTTGACATAAATCACAGCAAGATCTTTTTTGATCCACCTCCTAGAGTAATGGAAATAAAAACAAAAATAAACAAATGGGACCTAATGAAACTTCCAAGCTTTTGCACAGTAAAGGAAACCATAAACAAGACAAAAAGACAACCCTCAGAATGGGAGAAAATATTTGTAAATGAATCAACGGACAAAGGATTAATCTCCAAAATATATAAATAGCTCATGCAGCTCAATATTAAAGAAACAAACAACCCAATCCAAAAATGGGCAGAAGACCTAAATAGACATTTCTCCAAAGAAGACATACAGATGGCCAAGAAGCACATGAAAACCTGCTCAACATCACTAATTTTTAGAGAAATTCAAGTCAAAACTATAATGAGGTATCACCTCACACCTGTTAGAATGGGCATTATCAGAAAGCCTACAAACAACAAATGCTGGAGAGGATGTGGAGAAAAGGAAACCCTCTTGCACTGTTCATGGGAACGTAAATTGATACAGCCACTATGGAGAACAGTATGGATGTTCCTTAAAAAACTAAAAATAGAATTACCATATGATCCATCCATCCCACTACTGGGCATATACCCAGAGAAAACTATAATTCAAAAAGACACATGCACCCCAATGTTCATTGCAGCACTATTTACAATAGCCAGGTCATGGAAGCAACCTAAATGCCCATCAACAGATGAATGGATAAAGAAGTTGTGGTACATTTATACAATGGAATATTACTCAGCCATAAGAAGGAATGAAATTGAATCATTTGTTGAGACGTGGCTGGACCTTGAGACTGTCTTACAGAGTGAAGTAAGTCAGAAGGAGAAAAACAAATATTGTATATTAATGCATGTATGTTTACCCTAGAAAAATGGGTTGAACTGGTTTGCAGGGCAGAAGTTGTGACACAGATGTAGAGAACAAACGTATGGACACCAAGGGGGGAAAACTGCAGTGGGGTGTGGATGATGGTGTGCTGAATTGGTTGATTGGGATTGACATGTATACACTGATGTGTATAAAATTGATAACTAATAAGAACCTGCAGTATAAAAAAACAAACAAAAAACAACTAATACTAAACTTTCTATGGGTTATTTGCATTGAAATATGTTAATATAAATGTTTCAGACATTACATGAAATTTCTAAAAATCTTATATGTTCTGGTATAATGTTATAAGTCATAATTCTAGTTATTACTTTAAACTGTATATCTCAGAAATAACTAAATTTCTTTGTCAATTGCATTATTATGAACTTTCATCAAATCTTTAACTGTGGTCATTTTTAAGTCTTTTGTCATTTACAGACAGTTCTGGGTGTACTCTGATGCTTTTGAAAAAATGTTCCTATAAAACAGTTTCATCTTCAAGGAATTCATGGAAAGACTCTGACAAGTACAGGTTTCTGGTAACTGACTATACTGCTGAACTGAATGAATAACATTTTCAGAACTCTAATGGAAAACTGATGAATTCATTAAAATGCTAACAAAAGATCAAGATAAAAAAATTAATTACATGGGACTGAGTGAACTGATGAGGATGATTATAATTTTTGTGACTTTCTGTTTGAATAAAAAAGAAAATCCCACAAGGACTCAGAGGCAAAAAATATACAATCAATTGTCACTGCAAAGTAAAGGAGCTGTTACAGTGGAGGATTACTGGACTGAATGTCAATATTATGACATAGAATGAGTGTGTTTCGTGTTTGGTAATTGCAATCATTGTTGCTTTTTTTGTGGTCATCCATTTACAATGTTTGGTGTCAGTTTATTTATCTCTTGTAAAAATAAAATACAGTGTGTGTGTGTGGAAAAAAAAGGGTTTGGATGAAAATACTCTGTAAAACTTCTCAGATGGACAACATGGTCGAGTGCCAAGATCATATAAAGGGTGTGGGTTTACCACCTAATTATTCCTGATAGCTGCCATTAAATCAAGAGAGCTCTTTGGAAATAGAGACACAGACGTGGAGAACAAACGTATGGATACCAAGGGGGTAAGGGCGGGGGTGGTGGTGGGATGAACTGGGAGATTGGGATTGACACTATGTATGAAATAGATAACTAATGAGAACCTACTGTATAGCACAGGGAACTCTACTCAGTGCTCTGTGGTGACTTAAATGAGCAGGAAATCAAAAAAAGAGGGGATATATGTACACATATAGCTGATTCACTTTGTTGTACAGTATAAACTAACACAATATTGTAAAGCAACTATACTCCAATAAAAATTTAAAAATATATATTAATGGGCTTCCCTGGTGGCGCAGTGGTTGAGAGTCTGCCTGCCCATGCAGGGGACATGGGTTCGTGCCCCGGTCCGGGGGGATCCCACATGCCATGGAGCTGTTGGGACCGTGAGCCATGGCCACTGAGCCTGCGCGTCCGGAACCTGTGCTCCGTAACGGGAGAGGCCACAACAGTGAGAGGCCCATGTACAGCAAAATAAATAAATAAATAAATAAAAATAAATAAAAATATATATTAATAATAATAAAGTTACAATAATTGAGGAAAATTCAAATACACATTGCATCAATTTTTGAAATAAATATTTTAGTCTTCACTGAATCCTTTTAAAACATCATTTGTTTTTAAGACATCTGGTAAATGCAGTCAAGTATCCTGTAGATTTTATATAATTACACAAATTGGATAAATTGAAATGGGAAAGTTTGGTTCAGTGTGCTATTTTTCCTCTCAAAATGTGACTATAAATTATGGCTATCGTGTAATGATTAATTATCAATTAACATATCAAAGCTTGCCAGCTTGTCTGTCTGTTGTTCAGAATTTCTCATTGCCTGACTTGCTCTCCCTGAATCACAGGTCTGTACACCTTGGATTCATGTTTACCAGTCAGTCCTTGCTGGAGGAGCTCTGATTTAGCTACAGCTAATGAGAAGAACGTGAGTAGGATTTTGAAAGTTGAATGGAAGCCAAAGCTCTTACTTCCTCATTTTCTGCCTACAGCACAGCTGGCCTTCAGCACACCTGGATTGTGCAATATCTCAAAATGTAACTGTACTTGGAGGTCATCCAGGTAGACTTATAAGAAGAGATTTGACCACAGACACACGGAGAGGGAAGACCATGTCAAAGGAGAAGGAGACAGCCATCTACAATCAATGATAGAAACCTCGGAAGACACCTACCCTGCCAAAACCTTGATTCTGGCCTTCAGAATGATGAGAAAATAAATTTCTGTCATTTAAGCCATCCAATGTGTGGCACTTTGTTATGGCAGCCCTAGGAAACTAATTCAGTCTTCAGCTGAATAATACTATTTTGGGTATGAAAACATGTGTGACGATATGATGTTAAACTTCATTCTTAGAAAATTCTCATAAAATTTATCTAAGGATAATTCTATAGGTAGGTAACAAAGAAAGATCGTAATATATATGTAAACCTCCCAAGGTCGACTAGTTTGGCAGAAATAACATTCATTTAAATTTAAATTATACAAAATGTATTTTAAGGTCCTATTATATCACTGTAAGTTTGTATGAAGAATATATCCATGTAGAAATGTTTACATATATGTCAATATATGTATAATTTAAATTACCATATCAACATTCATGAAATACAGGGACAAGACATAAACCTACAGTTTAAAATTAGCTAACCACATTAGAGAACTGGAAAAAGGAATGAACAGAAGCCTAACTGAGAGCTTCTCTGCAATTGCAAAAATTTAATGTGAAGGGTCATAGCAATCTTTGTTCTTTATTTCATGATGCAAAAAGTGTGCAGTGTTGTCCTCCAATATATCATTTTGTACTACACTAAGGACAGACTATCAAAAATACAGTGTTCTAACTATGTCTGTTCTTGTAAAGAAAAATCTCAGAGAACGTGATCTTTGTAAGGTATGGGATTCTGTCAGCACTGTGATTTCTGAGATACGAATATATCTTTAAGACAAAATAGATAATCTAGGAAATCCATCAAATAAGAAAGAGTGAAAAATAGCTAAGACTTTGGCACAACTCAGAATCAAAGTATTGCTGCTAGATTTCTTATTCACAAATTATAGTTGGTCTTCCCTTTGTGACTGCAATTTAAATATTATTTTTGGAATAAGTGCTATGTTTTCATGATTCAAAAAGAAAGTATAGAAAGGTATGCCAAGCCTCTCTCCCATCCCTCTACCACCTGACCCTTGTCCCCACCTCCATGGGAAGTTCTGAGTTTCTAGCTCTCTTTCCATAGTTTCTCTATACACAAATGAACAGATATACATACAGAATGTTTAACATACATAAGAGAGCATGTTATAGACATTTTAAGATAGTTAGTTCTCAGTACATTATAATCTCCCTTTTTATATATCTAATATATACCATATTTAATCAATGAACTATTTCTGGACATGTGTACTTTCTCTATTATCAATAAAGCTTCAGTGAATAATTTTTATAACTGTCATTTTTAGAGTAGATAAGAATATCTGTAGATTAAATTCCAAAAGATGAAACTGCTGAATATATAAACACATATATCATTTTGTTTTAAACACAATGAACTCCTATAACAGCATAATTGGGTTCAAAAATTCAACTATATAAAATATAGTGTTGTGTTTTTACAAGTTAACGAAAATCAATATTTTTCACTCAATCATTCAGTTAGCAACTATAAACAAAAGCAAAAAAAAATGTGTTCCCACATAATTGTTTTGTACATGTGGGAAATGGAATAATTACTACAAAAGCATGCACTTATGCTTCAATGTCATAGTCCCACATGACCAACAGACTTTCAATTCCTAACTTCACCCTATTCCTCATGCAGATGATAAGGTCATTTAGTCCACTTCCACTTGAAAACAGAGCCAGTGGGCAATAGCATTATGTTTTATTCCACATAATGTCCCAGATGTTATAGGGGGTAGGTTACTTCATTGTCAAATTGCTATTTGTTTGGTTGTACAACTTTATTCTTCAACCAGCCACACCTGAGAGTATCTATTTCCCCAGTTTTGCCAACTGAGTTGCAACTACATTTTAACACACTCTTAGTATTGTACCAAAGAGAAGAACAGAGAATTTGATTAATTTATTTGTACCTAAGTTTTAGTGTAAGAGGTCTTCCTAGAGGTACACCATGATTAGCCTTTATTTTAGATCACTGTTGGCCTACATTGCAACTCTCCTCCTTCCCTTTGTAAAGCACTGCTTGATGAAATAAATTTGTGACCTTATACCTCACCAGACACAAGAATTTTCAAAGAGGACAGCTTATATCTCTGCTCCAATGCAGTTAATCTTAAAGTCCCTCAAGTCTTAGGTGTTAGTGATGGCAAAGCCCCATATTAGGTCATCCAGACCATCCCTTAGCAAGGCTCATTTCTGCAGTATTTGATGTTTGCTTTTCTATACTTAGTCCAGTCCTATTCACTTACTTCAACATTTTAAAATTTAAAAGGTACCCTGGGGAATCCCAAAATTTTCTTCTCACAGCAAATCAGCAGATTATAAAAACTTGAAAAATGTAAGAACCTTATTTTTCAAAATCTTAAGAGACAAAAATGTTCTGTTTTAAGGAAAGAAGAATGCTTATTTATATTTCTCCTAGAGACTTCAATCTAATATGTTTAATTGGTGAATTTTTTGGTACTAATTGTAATACTTGTTACTTGGTACATGTATTAATTAACATCAGTATTCTGATAATTACAATGCTTAAAAACCTATCTGAATGGCCCTTTTGATGTCACATGGAGAAAATGGTCAAGAGCTAGATATGAACAATGAGACCACAGCTATTGCACTTAAGGCAGAGCACTGCACTTCCTTAAGAGTGGACACACAATAGCAGTAACACTCTCAAGGATCACAAACCTACCATTAAGTGGAAGTTGTAACAGAATCAGACTGGATAGAAATTGACTTGGAATCCCTGAGAAAGCTGAAAATTCTGACCACACAGTTTATACTAATGCTGATATTATACAAAAGGCACATGTAAATTAAGTTGGAATTCAGAGATTCTACGTTTATATCTGTAGACTTACAACAATAAAACCTACTTTATTTCTGATTTTAAGTTAATGATCCCATTTAACAAGTTAGGGCTAGATATGTGAAAAAATATATATAATATCACTTTAAGATTTTGGCTTCTGATAATGGCCGAGTACTGTGTTGCAGACTAATCCTCTGCCAAGAGTAATTAAAAACACTGAAAAATATACTTTACATTTATTTGGAAGTATCAGACCACTACTAACACAGCAGCTATCTGAGGGGCCATGACTATAGAAACAAAAGGAAAGCTCAGAGAAGTGAGGCTGACATTTTGGGTCACTCTAAACAGTTTTCGTATGCACTTTGGTAAAAATATATATGCATTTCTCTTGAATTTATACCTAGGATTAGAATGATGTGTCACAGAGTATTTATATCTGTCTTTGGTAAAGAGTGCCAAAGTTTTCAAAAATGGTTATATAAATTTACACTCTCACCAGCAATGTAAGAGAGCTCTGTTTGCTCTATGTTCAGCTAACACTTGGCATTTATAAACTTTTATTTATCAAGAGACACCAATCATAGAGTAAATAAAGTCAAACCAAAGAATGGGAGAAGATAGCTGCAATACATATATGTGACAAAAGAATCACACCCAAAATGTATAAGGAATTCCTACAAATCAATAAGAAAAAAAGATAATAGAAAAGTATACAAAAGACTAGTCACTTCACAAAATAGACCATCCAAATTGATATTTTACATATTAAAATGTGCTCTATTTCATTACCCATCAGAGAAATGCAAATTAAATGCACAAGATACTTTCACACATCTATCAGAATCCTTAATATTAGAAAAATATAAAAATTATCAAGCTTTTATCAAAATAGTATTATCTTCAAAATGGGGATATATACATATGAGTATTATATCTATATGTGTGTATGTGTATATATATATATTTTTTTTCTGTAATCCAAATATGGGACATTTGCTGGCCAAATATGGGACATTTTTGAGCATCAGAAAGGAATATGGACAATAACACATCATATTTTTTTAAAATCCATGAATCTATTAAGTGACAGAAATGTTAAGAATGACTTTAATCAAGGATCATCCTGGGGAATGGAACATAATTCCAATGTATCATCTTACATATTACTTAATGAGTTACTTTTACCATTCAAAGAGCTGGTAGGTACTACTTTAACCAAGTAATCACACTGAGTATCACCAAAAAATGGAGTAAACTAAGGTTGATGTGACAGAACAGAGTACAGAGCATCACATATGAAAATTCTTTACAAAACCCTTTAATCTGAATCTAATTATTAGCATACAATTCATCAAGTCCAAAATATAAGACTTTTTATAAAAAGAAATCTAACTTTTTAAACGACAAGTTCACGAAAGACATAAAATGGTAGATCACTGTTCCAAAGTAAAGGAAACCAGGGACATGAAAAACAAATGCAGTGTATCAACTCTGATTACATTTCAGATAGGACATTCTTGGAAAAGTTGCAGAAACTATAGTATAGACTATATTTTAAACCATTATGACTGAATCAATAATAAACATTGACTTAATATTTTTGGTTCTACCAATGCTGTAGTTAGTTATGTAGGAGAATGTGATTGTTCTTAGGATATGCAGGCTGAAATGTTTGAAGAGAAATGTCATGGTACCTGAAAATTAATTTCAAATGGTTTAGCAGAACAAAAGGATAGAGACAGAGATAGAGAGATAGACAGATGTGGATCAGTAAAGAAAGAAAGCAAATGTGGCAAAATGTTAAAAGTAGACAAGGCTGGTTGAAAGATACATTTCATTGTATTATTCTCTCAAATTTTCTGTAGGTTTGAATTTTTTCAAACTAAAAGATGGAGAAGAAATGAGGAAGGAAAAATATTTAGACTAACAGCAACAAAAATCAGCTGAGATGTATCAGCAGATAAAATAAATGTTAAAAGAAGTTATTTGATTAGAAGGAAAATAAATCATATTGGGAAGGACAGAGATGAAGAAAGGAATGAGAAAAAACAAAAAGGGTAAATATTTGGTAATTATAATGAATACCATGTAAAACAACAATAGTAATGAGTTGTGGGGTTTGAATTACTAGAGATAATTAAAATACATGAAAAGAAAGACACAAAAGGCAGGAGGTGAAAATGGATTTCAAGTATTCCAAAGTCTTTTCATTGTCCCAGAAAGTAGTAACATCCTTAATTTATATATGTTAAGGATATTTCTTGTTAAGGTAACCACAGAAAGAGTATCTAGAGACTGCGATGCTAAGCTAAATAAAGGGGAAAGAATGAAATAAAAATAACACTTGATCCAAAAAGATGGGGAAAAAAGAGAGAAAAAATTATATAGACCAGATGGGACAAATAGAAAACTAATAATTACATGGTAGGTTTAAACACAAATATTTTAAATGTAAAGAGACCAAGTCGTCCAAATAAAAGTTAAGATTGTCAGTCTGGATAACATCAGTGTTAGGAAATCCTATATGGAAAACCAAAACTTAATTTACAGACTTTTCCCATAGTACTCCCAACACCAAAGACATAGGATGGCCAGAAGAGAGAGTGATCATGTGTCATTTAATATTTCTTGTAATAGATTTTGCAATGACATTTTTACAGTTTTATAACTTTCTGGAATAATCAATATGTCTGCTCATATGCCATAAGTTGTAATGAAAAACAGAATGACAATTTATTTTAATCATTTTTTTTTTGTGAATTTGGAAACTGCACACATTCCTCTGTAGAAAGTCTGAGGTCTTCAGATAGGAATCTAGGAAGATTTTCTTTTTTTAAATATGAGATAAGCAACAAGTTTCATTTGAAATGCTCAATAATTTTCATGACTTTAGACTAACATTCCAGTTGTATGTAAACAGTACAAAAATGGTAAAGTTTAATAGAATATCCCTTAAAATATATTCTGTTCTTTTAAAATAAATATCACAGATAATTTACAAAGGGGAATTATATACATAAACATTTTTGACATGGAGAGTTTTGTGACTATTAGCTAAGTCACAGTCAATAATCTATATATTTGTCACTAGAAAATAAATCAAATATTTTTCATAATAACAAAGTTTCCCCTATTAAAAATGTAATAATATTCCAGATGGACTGCTTAAAATTACAGTGGTATTATTTAGAGAAAATATTAATATTTTTCACCTTAACATCCAAGCATAGAAAATTCTACCTTGTTAATCTAAGACCAAGAACCCAAAAACAAATTTAAAGTAGTAAGTCTTTTTGTTTAGTCAATAATCTTTAACCAAATTTTCCATTTTCCTCCTATTTCCCTTGATTCCCTTGTGGCAATTCAGTATAAGTTTTATGAGCACCACTCATCTAGAAAATTGCTCTTAAAATAGAATAGAAATAATACAATGAAATTGTTATTGACTACAATTCCTATTTTTTGCTGTTACAGATATATGTAAAATTAAGTTTTAAAACTACTGTTATAAACTGTGATCTTTGGGCTATATAATGAAGAATTATTTTGTTTATCTTAAGCCTTTCTCTGTTACCCTAAAATTCATGTTATAAAGTATCTCTTTTATTTCAAACCATTTTTCTTAAAAATTTTAAAACTTTCCATTTAAATCACTGCACATAAGCAGTCATCAGGAATTAAAATACAAATTTTTGGTCTTGCTTTCAAATTAGGCAAACTATGACCTACTCAGGTACACACGGGTCTACAATGAGTAGAAGTAAATTTTTTTTCTTATAATAATGATATTAATAATAGTGAGTTTTACATAACACTAGGTAATTTTCAAAATGTTTCTCACTATTTTATTTGGTCCTCACAACACCCTTGTGATTTAGAAGAAAAAAAGAAAAAAGACAATTCTTACCATTTTATAGATAAGGAAATACAGCTCCAAAAAGCTTAAGTAAACCCAGTTGGTGGTTATTGATAGATTAGCTAGAAGTACGGCCAATTGTTTACTTATTATCCAACATATATTATGTACCTCCAACGTCCAAGCCGCCTCTATACATTGTTTGGAAATATTTTTTATAGCCCCTGTGTTTTGCTGTTGCTAAAAGGAAGAGAAAGGAGGGGACTAGAGATTAGATAGGGATGATAAAACTAAAGATTATTAAAGAAAGAATTTCAGAAGAGAAAAAACCCAATTATTGCATTCAAGAATAGCTAGGTCTCCTTGAAGAAATTTTTTTAAAATGGAAATCCAATAAAATTAGAAGGAAGTCCTCTTATGTTTTTGCTACTGGGTATACTTTGCTGAATTATGAAAAAATATTTGAAAAAAACAGAGAATTTTGCTACCAATAAAAATATTTTTGTAGATAATCAATTATTATTAATGGGGAATACATAACCAAGGATTTTAAGTGGAATATTATGTTGGGTCTTTGAGGTAGATATGAAAATATGAAAAGCTGTTACAATAATTTTACATCAAATAAAAAACAGAGTTAAGCAGCATGCTACATAATGTCAAAGAGCAAACACTTACAATTGAAGTTAAACTCAATTTTCTTACCTTCCATTGTTCCTGCAAAGTTTTCTGATCTCCCCCTTAGAAGTTTCAAGGTGATGCCTAAAAATTCATTTTGCTCTGTTGCAGATAACATACATAAGGAAGTATTTTTTGTGAGTGTATGGACTTGTATCTAAATATTCAAAACCTTTATTACTTTTTGACTCAGAAGTTGCTGACTCCAACTTTCCACATCTCACTTTCTTAATTCCTAGCATCCTTCTTTCAATCCCTTAGTCTTTGCCCTTATAAATTGTATTTAGATATGACTTAGTTCCTTCCTTATCACAAACTGGAACTTACACTCCCTCATTCATTATATTTCATAAGGTTTGTTTCCCAATAACCCTCTACTCTTCTACCACTTCATTTGTACTTCCAAGTCCTAGTTTCCTCTTTTGCTAATTATTTCCAATGTAAAGGGCTCCTATAATGTGATTATTTCAATGAAATATGGAAGTGGTGAAACCAAACTTAAAGCAGATGAGGGACTATTGCAGAGCTTAGTAGGAGCAACAAATGATTACTGAGCTTAGGAAAGGAAAGATGGAGTAGGGGAAAAACAGGACGGCATACTAAGCATTACCAAAATGTAGCTTCCTTATTTTAGTGGTATCATAAACTGATTTGACAACGTGTCCAACTCAGGGAGTGACTTGGCTAGAGAGAGAAAAATCAGTGTATAGCCAACTGCTGTGAAGAAAGAAAAAAGTGAAGAGATGAAAACACTATAGAGAATGTGACCAAACTGGACCAGTTCTAGGCTGAAAGAAGAGATGGTAGCTTGACAGAGGTCTTTTTTTTTTCTTTTTTTGTGGTACACGGGCCTCTCACCATTGTGGCCTCTACCTTTGTGGAGCACAGGTTCCGGACGTGCAGGCTCAGTAACCATGGCTCACGGGCCCAGCTGCTCCACGGCATGTGGGATCCTCCTGGACCGGGGCACGAACCTGTTACCCCTGCATCGGCAGGCAGACTCTCAACCACTGCGCCACCAGGGAAGCCCCTTGACAGAGGTCTTTAAACCTCTACATATTCAAGGTGTGCCAGAAAAGCCATGAAGGTGATCACAGAAGCAAATACTGCAAGCAAAACTTTCTCACGTTGAAGCCTAGTTCTAATAATTACAAGTGAAGTTAATGAGTATTGCACAAGAATCCTGTATTTTTTTACAGACTATTGATTTGATTGTTTACATATAAACTATAAATACTTTATGTTACATAAAAACTTAACTACAATTCTATGGCAAAAATATACCTGCCATGTTCCCTCTATTCCCAAATGTACAAAGAAGGGGTGGACAGTGGCAGAAATTCATGAGAAATTCCAGTGAAAGGATTACATTTATAACTGTACTTATAATCCATATTATTTATTTGTGGTAGAAATAAATATTCACATGTAAAAACATAGACAGAAAAAAATTTACATATAGTTATATTTTGTAATGCTTATAGTATGGGGAAAATGCTACTGTGTGCTTATATAGAAACAGCAAAGAAATATAACAGTTCTAAGATTTAACTCCTTTCTGGGATTATTTGGTTTCAATTTTTGCTCTATTATCTGTGTGCTTGTACCACTCAAATTTTATAATATTGTGTTTTAAAGAGGAAATTGTTACTAAAGTACTTACCCTAAATTAGAGAAAAAGTTTGAGATTGGGGCTTTCACATATAAAATTTAAATTATCATTTGAGAAAAGCTACACATAAATACTAAAGAGAAGAAGTTTTTCAATTTTTCTTGAGAGCAGATCTTTTTTTTTTTTTTTTTTTTTTTTTTTTGCGGTATGCGGGCCTGTCACTGATGTGGCCCCTCCCACTGTGGAGCACAGGCTTGGGACGCGCAGGCCCAGTGGCCATGGCTTACGGGCCCATCCGCTCCACAGCATGTGGGATCTTCCCAGACCGGGGCACGAACCCGCCTCCCCTGCATCAGCAGGCGGACTCTCAACCACTGTGCCACTAGGGAAAACCTAGATCAGATAATTTTTATTGCTTTATTTTCAAGTTCATTTACCTTTGTTTTTTCCATCTTGCTTTTATGACCATCCCTTAAAAATATTTATTTTAGATAAATATTTTTAATGTATTATATAATATTTATAATATATAATATTTAATATAATTAGTATTATATTTTTGTTATAAATTTTCATTTGGTCTCTTTTCATATCTCTATACGTCTTCTATTTCCTATCTTTTCATCATTTTGACTGTACTTTTTTTCCTCAACACTTGTAAGCAAACTTATAATACCAGGTTTAAAGTCTTCATCTAACAATTCCAACTCTGGGTGTCTCTTGGAGTTGGCCTTTCTGGATTATATTTTCCCTTGATAATGGGGCACATTTTCCTGGTTCTTTGAATGTCTACTAATTTTGGATTGAGTCCTGGACACTATCAATATTCTATATGGAGAGTGAATTCTGTTACATGTCTCTGAAGAGCATTGATGTTTATATTTTAGCAGGTACGTAACTAAGTTAGTCTCAAATTACAGACTCTTTTCCCTTATGAGTAGCAATTCAAATCTCAGTTCAGGTGTTTTAGCCTATGCTGAAAGCTATATTGAATCATTTCCTTGTATCCATGGTTGTTCAAGAGAGTTGGGCAAAGCTTACACACCAAAAATTGGGGCGCTCCTTTTCTGATCCTATCCTTCCTGGATTCCACCCTCATTTTCTGGTGATGACTGCCTCACACTTATTCTATGCAAGCCAAAAAGATAGTATGCTTCTATTAGTGATTTGACAACCCATGGTACTCTGTGACATATCCCACCTGCAGTTCAAAGCTCAAAAAATGCCATGCTGGTCTCTCCAGCCAAGTTTCAGTCCCCTTCCCTTGTTTCTGTTCACTCTCCAGAGTTTTCAGGAGGCTTTTTTTAAAAAAAAAATTTGTCCAGAATTTATAGTTTTTATCTTCAGAATAATCTATTAGGACCTTAATCTGCCATAATTAAAATGGAATTAGCTCTATATTTTTAAAATCAATTCTTCAGTTAATATTACTTTGAACGACATTTGCATCTCTTAAGTCAGATAAATAATACAGCTAACAATGCCTTAAAGTTTAGAAACACAGGACTTCCGTAAAACACACTTTTAAAAACATTTTGGAACTAAGAGTGCAAGGGTTAGCTTCTAGTATCTCATTTCTTATATAGTACATTAAATATAAAAATAAATCAGGAACTGAAACTACTGATAGTTTGTCAGATAATTCTATCTGAGAAACAAAACAAAAAACACGGAAAAGAAGTTTGGAATACATTTCTACAGTAAAATACTGTTTTCCATACAACATATTTCATTCCCTAACATAATAACATAAATAGATAGGTATAGGTATATAAATCTTAGATACAGATAGTCCTTTTAATTATAATTCACTGATAGTCTTTCAGTATCCTTAATATGTTTCAGTCCCATGATAATCTCAGAAAGCAATTCAGGAAATTTGTAATATTTCTAATTATCTCTGTGAAATTACCCCCAATAACATTCCATGTGGGTCAATGAAGTTATGCCAAGAAAATATTACTGAGTCTACTGATGTATTTAGTCTCTGTTTTATAGATTCTTATTGTTAAAATGGATTGTCACCAGGAGCCAAGTTCAATTTTGGAAGAGCCAGTTAATGGATTATATAATGTAATGGTAGTTGAGGAATCATTTTGATGTAGTGGTAACATAAAAAAAGGACATGCTTCATTTACAGAAAAATTCAAATGCATGGATAAAAATAAGGATGGAGATAATATTAAAAATAGCAGCTACTTTATTTCAGTGTTTTTAGGCACTATCAGGTCATCATAGCAACTCTGAGAATCTCTTACCAGAAGGCTAACTACCCTCTCATATCTTACTGAATTTTTCTTTACTTGGTTTCTCCATCTCATGATCCTAGGCATTACCAAGGTTCTCATTGGTTGTGACTTTGTTCTTCTATTATTACTAGATTCACATAAGCTATATAAATTTCCAGATATCTATCAAAGAGTTATATAATTATTGATACCAATGAGATAACTGTGCCTAAGCATTGTGTCTATATTACATATCATTCTAGATTTATATCTAAAGTTGCGGTATAAGCAGATGTCATGTTAATAGATGATTTTTAATCAGGTTAAGTTTCTCTTTTAAACACAGGGTCTTTGTACAAAAGAAAAAGTAAGAGTGTAAGGAGGGATACATATAGTAAGAAAGAGAGGGAAAAGTCAAACAGGAATTATCCAGTTTAGATAGAAAATAAGAAATAATGGAAAGTTCATAAATTAGAGTGCCAGATCTAGGGTTTTACATTTTAGCATCTTGACTGTCTGTTCTTTGTGTGTATGTGTTAAAAGAATGCCAAATGGTATGTCTTATCAAGAAACAACAGGCATAATGTTATATGTCAGTCATACCTCAGTAAAAAATAAACAATAGTGACTATTATTGAAAGATATATGAAAAATAGAAAAATTATATAGATTTCATTTATTTTATATTAGCATCAGTTAAGTTTATCTATGTCAATGATGAATCTAATTTCAAAATTTCATAGTTATATATATTATTACATATATCATTAAAATGCATATACTTCACTTCACTTATTACCAAAATGTGTCCTATATTGATACCTATGTAGCATAATCTACAATTGTAACTTTTTGCTTTAATATGAACATTGCCAATGTCCATAATTAATTTGTTGACACTCTTGAGTTTTGGACTTCTTTTTTCGTTGGTTGTTTTTGAGAAGTTTTCATCAGACGGCATTTTTAATCTACTTAAATCTAAGTAATTTTCATTTTTTGTTTTGTTTCCTTTTCAAGGATCCTCTTATAGAATATAAAATAAGTGTACTCATTAAAGTTTAAAATATAACTGTCCCTTTTAATCATTGACTTCAAAAATTTTGAAACTATATTATCAAGCCTTACACTAAAAGGGAGAGGCATATCAATCACAGAATATAAGAAACAGTAGAATGCTAACTAATCAAAGTAGAAAGAGTGAACAAAGTAGATCTTCATCATTTGGTAGCTATCACAGGAGTAGCTGATATACATAAGAACCATTAATGGATGCTAAAGCCAGTGGGTAAAAGTTTATGAGGTACAGCATATTAGAAAATATTGAAATATCACCCCACAAAATATTAGTGAAATACAAAAGGGAAAATAGGAATTTTATATTGGAGAAAAGGGATGGACAGCAACTAGATTAGGTAATAAAAGTTAATATCACAAGTAGTGAGACAGTGACGTCATGTGCCTCATGGTGGGATACACTGAGAAGAGCCCTGCGTCATTTCTGTGATATTCCTGCCAAGAAAGCATGGCCTGAGTCTGTTCATGAAGAAGCATCAGATAATCCCATGTTGAAAGCACTTGATAGAACAAAATAATTACATTCCTCAAGACTATCAAGGACATGAAAGACAAGGAAAGATTTAGGAACAAATCAAAGATAATTTATGAGCCCTGATAGCTAAGTGCAACATATGTTTCTGGATAGGATCCTGGGCAAGAAAGGAAAAAGAGATACTGCTGAGACAGTTGGTAAAATTTGAATGATAATATATCAACGTTGATTTCTTGATTGGGAGAACTGTATGAAGATGATGTAGGAGATTTTGTTTGGGAGAGAGAGAACAAATGCAGTACTGTGTTAGTTTGAGACTCTAAAGCATGGTATTACTTTTGCAGGAGAATTTTTTGTACTCAGGACTTCCTTGTACTTAGAACTTATAAGTTTTTTCGTACCATATGGCAAATTGTATGCAAATTTTAAACTATTTCAAGACATAGATAAAAATAAAGAAGGAAATTAAAAATAATAAACAAAAAATAATGAGAAATTCAACCATTCATTCTGTCCCATGAGATTTAGAATACGATTACAACATTATTGATCCGTATACTTGGCAAACAGAATATCTTTGAACTTTGCTTCATATTTTTATCTTTCCCATGCAGATGAAAAGGACGTAATTTTTTGCCACATATGTAATGCCCTTCAGAATTTGGCTGTAGAGCATAGTGATTAGCTGGAAGGTCCACTGGAATTTAAGGAAGAGTCAGGTCATCTCTCTCCCAAGATAGAACTCAGTAAAATGAGGCTGACTGAAGCTCAGTAGCTGAGTTCATTTGTTTATCAAATATTGGCTGACTGATGCCTGACCTCTTGGAACTAGCTGAGTACCCTGGCTGACTGGTTGGCTGAACTCCTGGTCTCTCTTCCCTCAACCCTTCCCACCAACTCCTGCTTCTGCCTTTGCTCGTTTTGCTGGTTGGCTGCCCTTCCTGAGGCTACAGAGATGTTGCCAAAAGATTGAGAGCACCAGTAATGATAATAAAATTGACTCAATACAGGCAGAGATCTCAGAAAAAAACAAGAAAAGCTCAAAGTAAAAAAGCAATACTGGACACGGAAATGTGTAGCAGCAAATCATTTTGACTGTTTAAACTAGTTGACCATGTTCCAATTACTATGAAGTAGGAGAGCAGTGGCATAATTTCATATATAAGCCTTTTTTGGCCAATGACTTATTGCTTTAAACTCAGTAGAAAATTAACAAACTGTAGTAAGAGTAGAATAGAGAGGTAAGAAAAGATTTAAAATGTAAGAGGTAGTTTGTAGGTCTAGGAACTATGCGAGGCTTTTGAAATAGTCTTAGCCTTAGATATCCTTTATATAGTGAGGGGACTAAGGGCCATAAGAAAAGAGCCCATGGGACTTCCCTGGTGGTGCAGTGGTTAAGAATCCGCCTGCCAATGCAGGGGACATGGGTTTGAGCCCTGGTCCAGGAAGATCCCACATGCTGGGGAGCAACTAAGCCCGCGCGCCACAACTACTGAAGCCTGAGCACCTAGAGCCCATGCTCTGCAACAAGAGAAGCCACTGCAATGAGAAGTCCACACACCACAATGAAGAGTAGCCCCCACTTGCCACAACTAGAGAAAGCCCGCACGCAGCAATAAAGACCCAGCACAGCCAAAACTAAAATAATTAGTTAATTTAAAAAAATAAAATAAAAGAGGCCAAATTGTGCTTGGGGTGTGTCAGACTGCACACAGACACACAACTTGGCAAAATGAATTCTCCTGAAAAAAATCTATTTATGATACAGTTCATAATGGACCAATGTGTTGCTACTGATCCCAATCAATCCTAAACACATTTACCTTCCAAGCTGAATGAACAATTAGTTATGCTTTCTACTTCATCCACTTCATGAGATCCTCAATATTTTTATACAATTCTTAGTTATTCACATCATATGACTACCCTCATTAATAGTATACATCTATGTGTTTCTGATGGAGTAAGAATCAGGGGATTCCACATAATCAGTGCCTTATTACCTTGCCTAAATGGATATTTCACATTTTCTTTTCCTTAAACATTTATGTAGTTGCTTATCTGCTGGAAGTACAAGTTATTGTGATAATAAATGACAATGTAATTGATCATCCTTTCCTAATGACATATGCATTTTAATAAGTTTATTGAAAAACTCAAAGAGATTGCAGTTGTTATAAGCATTGCAATCATTCTAAGCATCTGGGTTCAAATGAATAGCAAAAGAAGTTATTTTCAGACAGGGAGTCGCCTTAAATAAAAATATGTCAGCCATACCAGCTACTTTGAATGAAAAACAATCCAGACACTTGTTTGGCAAACTGGTTCATCAAGGATGAGAAAGAGAGATCTCCTGAAGTGGACTGTGAAAATCAGGAAACTTCTTTGAAGTCACAGATTTATGTGTTAAGGTTGTAATACATTCTACATTATATTTACATTAAAATATTCACTCTTTTGTAAAATTAACACTCTAGAAGAGGTAACATAGTTACCTAGTACTTCTCCTAACCTACCACACACTGTGCCACCATCTAAGTTCACACTCCACTTTGAGAAGAGGAACTTTCTACAAAAAAGGAGGGTTAAAGTAATTAGGAAATATTTGAAGAGCTAATGTGATTTAGCACTTAATCACATTATCTAAGGGACAACATTTCTGCTTCTGCATAAAGTCTTCCTTTTTACTTATTTATGCTCAGACGGCCATAAAATTTGAGTGTATGTCTGTGTTATGTATGCAAATGTATCTCTCCCAGTAGTGAATTTGACTTGATCCACCCAATTCCATTTTACACCAAATACTTGACTTTGTCAGACCTAGAGAAAGCTAAATAATTCGGTTTATGTCATGAAACAGAAAAATAATCTGTATCCATCAGTATTGAGGATGTTCTAAATACTAAATGCTGTTAGAATGAAGAATGGTTTACTTCTCCCCCAGTTTTATAGAAAACTTGCCTTTTTGAATTATTAATATACACTGGATAAAGGCATTGATGAATTAAAGAATCATTCAATAGGTCTGAGTAGAAGTGTAATACAAATCACAGAAAATAGATCAACCAAAATAGCAAGTTCAGAAAATTAAAACTGCAGGTTTTAGTATCACTTGTATATATGACTGTACCATACACATACAGCTATTTTCAACAACCAGTTGTAATAACTATTAATGTAAGGAACTGAGCCAGGAAAAATAAATAATATTTTTTATATAGTTCAAGAATTTGAAAGATACAACATTCTACAAAAAACATTTCCAGTGATTTCTTAATTGTTGCAAAACAAAACAAAAAAAAGTCATTCTTAAGTTGCACAGTGTTCCTAAAGTTATTAGTCAATATTATTCAGTGTAAATCCCCGTAATCATCCTCAAAATGGGTATGAATATTTTGGATAGCTAATACTTAAAATTGAGCAGTGTGGCCAGCTAAAGGGAATAACTTGTGAGAAGGGTGGGAGACCCTCTTTCTACCCTGTTCAGGAAGGCTCTAGTACAGAACTATGTAAATCAATCAAAACTGTGAAAAGATATGGGTAAAATTATCTGATTCACATTGCAATATAAAAATGCTATATGAGACCTATACTGGGTCATCACTCTAAAATTCCCCCGGTAATTTATAGAGACAGTAATGAGTGAACTGTCTATAGAAAATTTTGGCTGTGTCGAAATCAGTTTGCAAATGGTCTCAGTAAAGATGAAAGAATGAACACAGTGGCAAGGGCAAGATGTTCACAGAAGCAAGGATTTTATTCCAGAAAAAGAAATAAAATGTCAGTGGTTGTCAGTGATCACTAAATGGAGTTTTCAAACTGAGTTCAATGTTAGTCATATGATGTTTGATACATGCACTCTATAGTACTTTGCTTTCTTAACATAACGTAATGTTCTTCAATGTTTTAGCTATTCCTAGGAATACTATGAAAGGGAAATACATACTGGACACTCTGTATGTCATTTCCTGATTTCACACCTGATTTGCTAGTATTGTTTTGATTCTATTCTTAGAAGAGAATCAAAAGTTTGAGACATTCTGAGTCTTATTTTTTTAATTAGTGAAACACTTGGTAAGTCAAATGAAGTTTCCTCTTATGTTGCTTATTTTAGCAAAGATATTCAGTGGTAGAAGAAGCTTGGATATTCATGATCAAAATATATGGAATGACCCCAGTGAAAGGCAGAAAAGTACAACAGTATTAGTACTATTTCAGGTAGGAAGTTAATTTTATCTAGTCTTTGGTAAAATAGAATACATGGGATAAATGTTTTTTTAAAAGAAATGTATTTCATTATTTAACTGGAGATTCTGTGGCGTAAGTGAATCCAGGAATTTGTAAGATGTTATTCACAGCTCACATTCTCTACCTGTCAGTTAGGCAAGTCTTCACCAGGTTGATGGGCAAGTAGCTGATTAAAACTCAAGTTATATAAGACATGTATATATTCACAGCTTTGCAACATTAAGGATAAAATTTAGTTTTATAAGTAAGATTTTTTCAATCACTTAAAAAAAAAAAAGCCTCCCTAGACTCATGAGCCCATATCTGAAGCACTTTATAGAAAATGAGCACATCATAAGAATGAGGGGTTTGTTTTATATCAGCAGAAATATAAAAGAACAAAATATATTCACTTAGCAGTCTAGAGTTCAGTATAAACTTGGGCACTAAGAGTATTACCCTGGACGAAAAAAGGGATTTTTTGGAACTTCATAAAAGATGGTCAGGTGCAGCCAAGTGTACCTGAATGTGAAAAGAATTACAAGTGTTGTGGGATAGTAAGTGGTATTCCAAAAATGTAAATCAAGTGGCCAAGAATGTGTTTTAATATTTTTAATAGCCCTAGGTTTGTAATAAATTTTTGAAGGGCGTGAGGGCTTTTTAAAAAATATATATGAAATTTTGCTCTTTAAATTCAAAGTCAGGGGCTTCCCTGGTGGTGCAGTGGTTAAGAATCCACCTACCAATTCAGGGGACACAGGTTTGAGCCCTCATCCAGTAAGATGCCACATGCCACAGAACAACTAAGCTCATGTGACACAACAACTGAGCCTGTGCTCTAGAGCTCACGAGCCACAACTACTGAGTCCACATGCCACAACTATTGAAGCCCGCACACCTAGAGCCCATGCTGCACAACAAGAGAAGCCACTGCAATGAGAAGCCCGTGCACTGCAACGAAGAGTAGCCCCTGCTCGCCACAACTAGAGAAAGCCCACACACAGCAACAAAGACCCAATGCAACAAAAATAAATAAAATAAATTTATTAAAAAATAAACTTTGTGTTTTTTTTTTATAATCAAAGTCAGTCACAGTAATTTAGTATGTAATGGCGGTGGTAGAGTTTGAAAATTGATTATTTTTTGTGACCTTTGGGGAAGATATTTTCAGTTATTAGCAGTGTATAATATTGCTTACCCTTTCTTTCATTAACACATTCCATCAAAAATGCAAAATGGAGACTCCTATTAATATCTAATATGATAAATTAAAATTTTCTTACCATTTTTTCCACAATCAAAATACCAGAATTTTTAGAACTTGTTTAAAATGTAAATACCAAAATTAAATATATTGAAGTACCAAGAGTTAATATTTCTCTCTATACTAAAAAACTATCCCAACATTCTAAAAGAAATCTTTTGGAGAATTTCTATAATATTATCCATAGTAGAGAGATGTGACTTTTGGTGATCCACTGAAATTTCTATTCCTTATTATTCATATATGAAATAAGAACTAAAAGAGTATGCCATAGTCATAAAAGTATTTTGCAAATACAAAGCAATGTGAAAACTAATGTAAAAATTATATTTTCAAGTGATTTTTCAGTTTTAAAAATATGTGTTTAATCCACCAAAGCTCAAAACTCATAATATTTGTTTAGTTCAAAGCTTTAGTGAATGTTCAAGTTCTAACACATGAATTAATTCAAAATTAGTATATGCATATTTAACATTGATGTATAAATTAACATCTATCTACAACTGTTTGATTTCAAACATCTAAAAAGCTATATCTATGTGTAAAACTATAAAATGAGGTTTTTTTCTTTTTGGTATGGGTTTACATTGTCTATTAGGGAAAAGAAAAAAAAGAATAAAATATCAATAAGGTAGAGATTATGAACATGATGGCAATATCATCACAAAATGTTATTTCTATATAAAGCTCTATAATAGTGCCTATAATTTTATCTTGCTTTCTTTTTAATTGAAATGGCAGTTCTTTTTCCTTATTTGTATATTTTCTTTGTCACATTTATGCTTTTTTCTCCCAATAAAACATTTTTTGGTTTGACTTTGTAGGATTCAGAAAATCTAAAAGTCAGATTAAATGTTTTACTTGGGGAAAAAATCCCTACAATTTTAAGAATACAGAATCTATATGTCATCCCTGCATAGTATTTGTCCATTAGAATATCTCTGAAACCATATGATCATCTCAATAGATGCAGAAAAATCTTCTGACAAAATTCGACACCCATTTATGATTTTAAAAAAAACTCTTCAGAAAGTGGTCATAGAGGGAACTTACCTCAGTGTAATAAAGGCCATATACAACAAACTCACAGCAAACATCATTCTCAATGGTGAAAAACTGAAAGCATTTCCACTAAGATCAGGAAGAAGGCAAGGAGTCCCACTCTCACCACCATTATTCAACATAGTTTTGGGAGTGTTAGCCACAGCAATCAGAGAAGAAAAAGAAATAAAAGGAATCCAAATTGGAAAAGAAGAAGTAAAACTGTCACTGTTTGCAGATGACATGATACTACACATAGACAATCCTAAAGATGCCACCAGAAAACTACTAGAGCTTATCAATGAATTTAGTAAAGCTGCAGGATACAAAGTTAATACACAGAAATCTCTTGTATTCCTATACACTAACAACAAAAGATAAGAAAGAGAAATTAAGGAAATGATCACATTTACCACTGCAAAAACAACAAAAAATAGAATACCTAGGAATAAACCTACCTAAGGAGACAAAAGACCTATACTCAGAAAACTATAAGACACTGATGAAAGAAATCAAAGACCATATAAACAGATGGAGAGGTATACCATGTTCTTGGATTGGAAGAATCAATATTGTGAAAATGACTGTACTACCCAAAGCAATCTACAGATTCAATGCAATCCTTATCAAATTACCAAGGGCATGTTTCACAGAATTAGAACAAAAAAATATACAATTTTATGCAAACACAAAAGACCCTGAATAGCCAAAGCAATCTTGAGAAACAAAAACAGAGCTGGGAAAATCAGTCTCTTGACTTCAGACTATACTACAAAGCTACAGTAATCAATACAGTATGTTCCTGGCACAAAAACAGAAATATGGATCAATGCAACAGGATAAAAAGCCCAGAGATAAACCCACACACATATGGTCACCTAATCTATGACAAAGGAGGAAAGAATATACAGTGGAAAAAAAAGACAGTCTCTTCAATAAGTGGTGCTTGGAAAACGGGACAGCTACAGGACAGATGTAAAAGAGTGAAATTAGAATACTCCCTAACACCATACACAAAAATAAACTCAAAATGGATTAAAGACCCAAATATAAGGCAGACACTATAAAACTCCTAGAGGAAAACAGGCAGAACACTCTTTGATATATATCTCAGCAAGATCTTTTTTGACCCACCTCCTAGAGTAATGAAAATAAAAACAAAAATAAACAAATGGGACCTAATTAAACTTAAAGCTTTTGCACAGCAAAGGAGACCACAAACAAGATGAAAAGACAACCCTCAGAATGGGAGAAAATTTTTGCAAACAAAGCAACTGACAAGGGATCAATCTCCAAAATATACAAACAGCTCATGCAGTTCAATATCAAAAAAACAAACAACCCAATCCAAAAATGGGCAGAAGACCTAAGTAGACATTTCTCCAAAAAGACAAACAGATGGCCAACAGACACATTAAAATATGCTCAACATCACTAATTATTAGAGAAATGCAAAATCAAAACTATACTGAGGTGTCACCTCACACCGGTCAGAATGGCCACCATCAAAAAATCTACATACAATAAATGCTGGAGAGGGTGTGGAGAAAAGGAAACCCTCTTATGCTGTTGGTGGGAATGTAAATTAATACAGCCACTATGGAGAACAGCATGGAGGTTCCTTAAAAAAAGTAGAAATAGAGCTACCATGTGACCCAGCAATCCCAATCCTGCACATATACCTGCAGAAAACCATAATTAAAAAAGACACATGTACCACAATGTTCATTGCAGCACTATTTACAATAGCTAGGACATAGAAACAATCTAAATGTCCATCAACAGAAGAATGGATAAAGAAGATGGGGTACATATATACAATGGAATACTATTCAGCCATAAAAAGGAATGAAACTGTGCCATTTGCAGAGATGTGGATGGACCTAGAGACTGTCATACAGAGTAAAGTAGGCAGAAAGAGGAAAAACAAATATTGTATAATATCACTTATATGTGGAATCTAGAAAAATGACACAGATGAACTTAATTGCAAAGCAGAAATAAAGATACAGATGTAGAATATGGACATATGGATACTGGTGGGGGGAAGGGGGACTGGGATGAATTGGGAGATTGGGATTGATATATATACACTACTATGTATAAAATAGATAACTAATGAGAACCTACTGTATAGCAAAGGGAACTCTATTCAGTGCTCTGTGGTGACTAAGTGGGAAGGAAATCCAAAAAAGAGGGGATATATGTATATGTGTAGCTGATTCACTTTGCTGTACAGCAGAAACTAACACAACATTACAAAGCAACCATATTCCAATGAATATTAATAATAAAAAAGAATATCTCTGAAGCAGTAAAATGAGGTGCTACTATCTTTCTAAAGACATGTATCCTAGAGATACATATGCTAAACAGTGAGCTCTTTTTTTTTCTTTAAAATTAGTAGTCTAACTGATTACTTTTTCACAGAGATATTTATTTTATTTATTTATTTATTTATTTTGCGGTATGCGGGCCTCTCACTGTTGTGGCCTCCCCCGTTGCGGAGCACAGGCTCCGGACGCGTAGGCCCAGCGGCCATGGCTCACGGGCCCAGCCGCTCCGCGGCATATGGGATCCTCCCAGACCGGGGCACGAACCCGTATCCCCTGCATCGGCAGGCAGACTCTCAACCACTTGCGCCACCAGGGAGGCCCCCTGATTACTTTTTCAAAATGAACTCAAAGCTGCCTAACTTATGACTCCAATTATGTCCCATTTTAAATAAACATTTTATTGACTACACAGAAGATTTATAGTCAAATCAGTGGAAGGCCACCACATGGTAATATTAATGTTTGGAAATGTGCATTTCTCTTCAAATTTTTTGAATTTCATGTTAAATAAAGTGAGACACTAATAATCCCATAACTGAGACTCGAGAATCATGTAATATAATAGTTTTGCTTTGTTTTGTTGTATGACCTTAGGTACTTAGTAGTCATAACCATTGAAGTATATAAAACCAAGATTTATGTCTTGATAGAAAAAAGTAAGAAGACAGATCCTCAAGAAAATGTACTTGCTGTCACAGCTTAGATCAACTTAGAAAGCAACTGTGAATGTGGTTCTATGGAGGTGTCATTGAAGCAATCTGAAAACAGAATTAGTCACTGAATGCTAAGCATCATTCATTCATTCATTTATTTATTCAATCCTTTATTCAATGGGTAAATTGTTCAGTGCTACCAAGTGCTTGGTTCTATACAAGGCAATATTTATACAGCAGTCACAAAGAGATAACTATCTCTGCCATCCAGGCCTTTACAGTCTAATAAGGGAGACAGATATTAAAGAAATAATGCTACAAATAAGTATACAATTACAATTGTAAACAAGACTGTAGGGGGAAATATTGACTGCTAGGAAAGAATATAGACAGGGAACCTAAACAATTTGCCTATTCTTCAGCTAATGGCTCAAGGAAGGCCACGCTAAGGAAACAGCATTCAAGCTAGGGCTAGACAGAAAAGTAGAAGGTAGTCAGATAACAGTAGAGGAGGAAGAACTTCAGGAAAATAATAACTTAAGAAAAAGCCTTGCAGCATAAGGAGCTTGAAATCCTTAAGCAACCTCAAGAAGATGAGTGGGATACTAAGATGTGAAGCACAGGATACTGGAGATTGGCAGTAAAGCAGAAAGTAAACCTGGAGAGAGAAAGAGAAAAAAATAAGGAGGGAGCATGAAATTATGCACAGTCCTGTAGGACTTGTTAGGGATTTTGAGTCAAAAGTAACTATTGCCAGATTTTCAGAGGGGATGAAGTTATATTTGCATTTGAAATAAATCATTCTGTTTGTTCTTCAGAGAATGGATTATAGAGAGAGATGGTGAAGCAGAAGGGAGACTAATTAGTAATCTCTGCAGTACTCAGGCTATAAGTCATCATACTGCCCAAGAGTAATAGCGTCAGCAGAGAGAAGGAATTTGAAACACATTATGTGTGCAGACTTGTTAGGACTTGCTAACTTAATAGACATGAGGAAAAAGAGAAAATGGGGCCAAGACTGAACCCATCCCAGTATAAATGAAGCTGTTTGTTAAGACAGGAGATGGTGAAGGAGAAGCATACCTGAGGTAGAAAATCACTGACTTTTTGACATGCTCAGATTGAGACTGCAATGGGTCGAATAATTGTGCCTCCCCAAAATTCATATGTTGACATCCTAATCCTCAGTGTGATGCTATTAGGAAGTGGAGCCTTTGGGAGGTAATTAGGTCATGAAGGTAGAGCCCTTTTGAATTGGATTAGTGCCTTCAAAAAAGGGACCCCAGAGAGCTCTCTCAACCCTTTGACCATGTGAGAATATGAGAAGACAGCAGTCTGCAACACAGAAAAGGGCCTACTCCAAGAATTTGAGTAATGATGGAGAGAAAAGAAAACACGATATAGCTAATAAAGAAAGCAGCATTGTGAGAAATAATCTCCTCAGTGTGAGGAAGATTTGATGAGGGAGGAGCTAGCAAGGAAAGAAGGACAGGAGTTCAAAAATACAAGGAATCAAAGAAGAAGGAGAATTGTTGGATTAAAGTCCTGAGAAAATGCTCAAAGCCTAGCTGAAGAAACTTCCTTGTGAAAAAGAAAGGAAACATCTTACTCTGCATCAGAAAGGAAAGAAGAGATAAAATGGAGGTTTTAGAGTGATTTCACACCCAGTAAAAATTATTTCCTTATTGGCTTCAGAAACAAGACTATTTGCCCTAGGAATGGGTAATAAAAGGGCTCAAGTGGGGAATGGGTGGGATTTTTAACAGATAGTATAGGAAATGCAAAGGGTGAGTAAAATAGCCATCAAGCATCACTAAGGGAAAAAAATGGGGCTGGAAATCTGTATTAAAATCAGTCAGACCAATCCAGTTACTTCTTTCTAATATTCTCAATCTTCTCCTCAAAATCTCCTAAACATACAATATTGTTCAGCATTTGCTTCTTTCAAGTGTTTATTCAAGTTTTGAAATTCACTTTTTTAGGTTAAGCTTTTTTAAGGCTTTATTTTTAGAGCACTTTTAGATTCACAGCATATTGAACAGATGGTACAGAGATTTCCCATATACTCCCATCCTTCACATACACATAGCCCCCTCCATCATTAACATGTTTATACTATGGTGGATACATGTCATTATAAATTTGTTCAAGTGCATAGAGTGTACACCAAGGGTAAAACAATGAAAACTAAAGACTTTGGGTGATAATGATATGTCAATGTAAGTACATTAATTGTAACAAAGCTTTTATCTTTTTAAAGGCAAATTATTTCTAAAATACTCTCTCACTGACATATGATGGGACTATGCCTCTACCTCCCACCCCCATCCTAGACCTACTGAACCAGAAGCCTCAGGTCAGAGAGCCTGAGAAGTACCAGATGCATCTTTGATCAGACAATTATGAGAAACACATTTTATCCCAACAGGATTTTGTAAAAGAACCCCAAACTTCATTGCAACATATCTTGAAATGTCTAAGAAGGCCAGAATTATAAAACTGAAAATATTTCCTGTGGTTATAAATTCTCCGATTACCATCAAAGTATAAAGGGAAAACTTGATACACTATAACAATCACTGCTACAGGCAGCCTCTAAAGTTCTTTAGCAAATACCAGACAGAGCTCCAGTCCTGGAGAGTCTTCACTCTCAATTTCCTTTTTCTTTACACTGGGCTGTGGCACAAATTCACAGCAAAGTTCTACCCTATGGTCAGGCATGTGCTATAGTCACAGCAACTGCTTTATGCTAAGTGAGGTAAGTCAGACAAAGAAAAGTACACTATAATATCACTTATAGTGGAATCTGAAAAAGTCCAATCTATAAAAACAGACTAAAATGGTGGTTAGCAGGGGCTGGAGGGAGACGGGATAGGACAGATGTTGTTTAAGGCTACAAACTCACAAGGACTAGTAAGTCCTAGAGATGCGATGCATGGTACAGTAAATATAGACAATACTATTGTATTATAAACATCAAACTTGCTAAGGGACTAGCTCTTAATTATCACAACCACAAAACAAAAATGATAATTATGTGACATGATAGCGGTGTTAATTATCACTACAATGGCAATCATATTACAACGGTTATATGTGTCAAACTAACATGTTGTACACCTTAAATTTACACAGTGTTATATGTCAAATATATTTCAATAAAATGTTTTTTAATGTTGGAAAACACATTTATAATTATAAACATAATGCGTGTGGATGTAAGTATACCAAAGAATATTAAATACTTTTATTACATCTTTTCCTTTTAGCTTCTGAAAAACCCCTTTTTATATATTTGGATTTTGAAAAACCTGAAATATGGATGAATATATATACTTTCTCACGTGGTAATGTGGAATTCACACCCCTACTTCTAGTCTATGATGTTTTTATGGTATTTTTTCAGCTGTCATGTGATTTATCGATGAAAATCATTAGCATCTGAAACCACTTACTGTCCACAGCATTTTTCAGTATGACTTCAGGTTACTGAGTTACTTTTTCAGGTAAATAAACCTAACGATGGAACCCATCTACACAAAACCTATTGCCACACTTAAGAAATTTTAAAGATCCTACTTTAGCATGAATAACAGAAAATGGAGAGGAACATATCTAGAAAGAACAAATATGAAAAATAAGCAGTGTGTCTTTGAAGATTTTGTTTCATTGAATCCCATCAAATTCTGAATTCTTATGAAAATGACTATAAAGTTTTTAACTATTACCATAAAATGCACAAATAAAACTCCTGTTTATAATCCACACTGCATTATTTGAAATTATATTAATTCATTTTAAATTACAACTAAAGAAAATTAATGTCCACATGTTTAGATAATTATCAATAATCAATGTCATTTCTTCAAGGACAAGGAAATCTAGGGTTCAATTGTCTAAAATTCTAACCCATTTCTCTAGATATAATTCCCTAAGTGATAAAGGACACACATACACATTCTAGAGGATACATCAATCATATTTACAAATGCAACCAATTGGGTCTTCAGTCCTAAACTTCTTTGCTCTCTTCTCCCCTGCTGAAATAGGGAGAGCACAGGGGCTTGGAGAGAAGTCTCCATGTTCTTCGTATATAATAATAAAATAGTCATAGCTTAGTGTTGTGAGTATATCATACAAGCCAGGCCCTGCTTAAAGCACTTTTCATGTATTAATTAACCTAATTTTCACAACTTTAAGAGACCCATTTTGCAGATGATAAAACTAAGACTCATAGGAATACAGTAACTTGCCCGAGATAACCTAGCAGTTGTGATAGAGCTAGGATTTACATCCAGGCAGTTCAATTCCAGAGGCCACATTCTTAACTATTATACCCCACTGTTTCTCTCCAGATAATTAGCCTAAGGTTGGGAGAGAAGGAACACAAAGCAATTCAAAGGAAGAAGTGTCAAGAATGCATTTCATAGAGAAAAGGGTACTTGAAACTCATAGCTCCTTTCTCTGAAAGTCCTATTCTCTAGCACCAGGGCCCAGTTAGAGCATGTTAGACCTTCAACTCCTTGGGAATAGATAGAGTGGAAAGGAATAAAAGGAGATGCTCCATTATTCCATCTGTAAGGCATAATTTAAATCAAGTACTCCCCCATATTTTCTCTAGTTACTCAAAATGGGCTTAATAAATTAGGTTGTTGGCCATCTAGAATAGCTTACCTCAAAGGAGAAAATTAGCTGAGGTTCAAAACTGTTTTCCTTTCTAACATTTGCCACTGTTCCTATGAACCAGCACTTCAAATTCTCACGGACATTTGTAAATGTCCTTTTGATCTTATTCTTTAAAAGCAGTGCCATTCAGAGTCATATGGGAGAGTGTGGAAAAAATAATCAAGAATATTGATCCTGTCTTTATTTTAAATTTTTACATATTATTCATCAGGATTTTCTTTTCATTCATTTTAATTTTTACAATATTGCATTAAAGTACTACTTATCTTGGTTACTGTGGGTTTCTTGTTTGTTGGGCTTTTTTTTTAACTTTGTTTTGGTGTCCTCTTAAATTGTGTACCATATGTTAGTGCCTCCCTTGCTCAATCTACTCCCAGCTCGCTCCTAAATGTATAAGGGTGCTATCTCAAAGCAATGTATTCCATTTGGATTCCACTAGATTACTCATGAGCATCAGAGAAAAATAACAAAATGATGTTAATAATACAGTGTCACCTAGCTGTGCCCACTGCCACTACATACTTTGGCACATGTCAGGGTTAATACTGGAGTAAATCAAAGTCCACATATTACCTGCCCTATCACATATTCTGTCAAATTCAAAGTTAGATTTCTTTAGAGGAAAATGCTCACAGATTCCGACTTACAATCAATATGTAAGAGGCATTTGTGAAGCTGGCTGTGTGAAAGACGTAAAAACTTTTGTATTCTCAATATTTGATGAAAATCTCTACTAGTTTTCCTTTACAGGAAAATTGCTCCCTTGGCTTAATGTGCCTATTTTGTTAATCTAGTAAACATTTTCATTTGATTTTTGTTCATTTGTAATTCTCATTTAGTAAATTATTGACACTTGTTCTTTGCTCATTTTTATATTATCATGTTCATACTTTTCTTATTAATTGATAAGATTCCTCATTATTAATGTTATTAGCCCTATGTTCATCCTTTCAATTATGCTTATAGGCCATACTAAACTTTTACATTTTTATGTACTCAAATTTATAAATCTTTCTTCTGTAGGTATGGGGTCTTAGAAAATCCTTTCTCTGCCTGAGTATATAAATATTCACTTATATTTTGTTCCAGTAGATTTATAAGTTCAGTTTTTCCACATAAATATTTAACTTATCTGGAATTCAGTTTGGTATAAGGTGTTAGGTGTTTTCATTTGGCTCCAACACCATTTATTCAATTATCCATTCTTTCCTCACGAGTTTGAAATGTCTTCTCTATCCTATACTAAAATTCCATATATAGTTGTTCTGTTTCTGAGTTTCTCTTCGTTTCACAGATCTTTCTGTCTGGTCTGGAACAACCTTACTGCATATTATTTTTATGGTTTAAGAGTACATTTTACAGTCTGGTTGGGGCATTGTTCTTCTTTAAAAATAAAAGCTCTGGCTATTCATTAACTTTTTTCCCAGATAAACTTTAGAATCATTTGACAAATTCAAAAAAAAAAAAATCCCACTGGGAGTTTGACTCAAAATGTGTGAAGTTTATAGGTTGACTTGGAGAGAATTGACGTCTTCCTCTCCAGAAATCCCTCTCTTACCATTTAATTTTTTTTCTATGCCTCTCAGTAAAATATAGCCATTTTCTTCAAATAGGCATGCATGATTCTTGTTAAATTTATCCATATATATCATATATATTGTTACTATCCATTGCATTCTTTGTACCAGACATGTTGAAATGGAAAAAATATAGCTTCTCTGTAGTGCTTGCTTCTATTCTTGTCTCTGCCCTTTAGTGGCACCATGAACTTGCTCAAAATTTTCAATATTTCTGGACTTTCATTTACTAATGAGGAAAGAACCTGCCTTGCCTATGTTCCAGGTTTATTATGAGGTGCAAGTAGGATAATGTGCTTGGGAGCATACTATTATACAATACAAAGCTATGTAAATGTCATGGTTTACTGTGTATAAAGCAACACTAACTGCATCTCCAAAATTAAAATGAATCAAGGTTTAAAACATCTAAATAAATTCAATGCTTCAGCAAAACTTTTTATTGGGATTATCCAGATGAATGTTTATACACTCCACTTTTCTTATATATTGATATATGCTCAATGTTTTAAAAAAAGAACAATCTAAGAACTGTGAAATAATGGGAAATAATATAATTTATATTTTGTTCCAATATATTCTATTTTGTATCCATATTAGGAAAAAATAATATCATGAGAACATAAAACCTATGAATTCTTCAATTTTTTTCAAAAATGGAAGTAAAAGTGATTTCAAATATATTAATTCTGTTTTTATTTAATTTGAAAATTCATAGATTAGCTTGTTTTTTCTTGCTTAATTTACAGTATCTATAAAATATAGAAAGATAAAAGGAAAATGTCTCATCATTTAAAATGTCATCTTGTCATACACACAGTGCCATAAAATGTAATCGTGCAATAAGTTTAAATGGATATCATGAACCACACTTTGATATTTCTATGATGGTTACTGTGATCACATGAGTGGTGTAAGCATGTAACTGTAAATACACACATTATATATACATAAGTAAAAATATCGAATTAAAAACTCCAAACATTCCTAAGGTAAATTTATAGACCAAACTGAGCACTAAAGTCTTTTTAGACACATTTCAATGGTGCAAACTATGCAGAGGCTCTGGGTTAAAACTAGTTTAAAACTGACACAGAGTTTATTGGAAAGACTAAGGGCCAATCCACATGGAAGGGAACTGGCCCAATGATCTGGAATAAAAACAGCCCTGCATTATATTCTCGTGAACTTTAGCAATTTGTAAAACTTTTAGTTTTTCTATCTCCTTCAAGCTAAAAATACCTAATATTTCTAGAGTATACATGCCAAAAATATCTTAGTATGAATAATAAACTTCCTACTCCCATTTCAGTAATCAAGATAATATGAAATTCCATCTTTTTGTTATATTCAGTTTTCTTCAACAAGAAAGCCACCAAGTACATACCAAGGCCATAAAAGTAGTGCATATTTTAGTTGACAACTTCATCTTGACTATATGATATGTATGTTATTGCCACACTTTTCAAATAGTCATCAGAATCTTTTAATGGAGATCATCACTAATTTTTTAGGGACAGAATAATAAGTTCTTTCTTCCTCGCTCTATAGCACAAAGACAAGCAAGATAGGGTTAACTTGTGGAACTTTAAAGGCACACTGTAAAAATGAACTCCAAGGGAAAAATAGAGTTTGTTTGCAAAGCACAGGCATCTTCAAAAAAATATCCTACCCAGTGATTCCAACTCCAACACACTTATATCCAAACATATTGCTGTTCTGAAGACTTTTCCATATAAAAATTTCAGACCTACCTAATTAGATGGAAAGGGAGATTTTCCCTTTTTTAGCTAATTGAATCAATTAGGAACATTGGTCCGTATGAAGGAAGAAATTATTTTATTTAAATACCTAATACTGTAGTCACTCTATATCCATGGATGCAAAGGACCAACTGTACTAGACCATTTTATATAAGGGACTTGAACACCTCTGGATTTTGGTATCTACAAGGTGTCCTGGAACAATCTCCTTGTCTTGTCTTGTCTCCTTGTCAAATAGACAGTACATGTCTATTTGTTATGTTTATTTTTATTTAGACGTTTGGAGTGATCAATTTAAAAATAAAAATTTTATTTGATTTGAATGAGCAGAAACATTTCAAATATCTTTTCCCTTTCATCTAGCTATAGAAAAATCTACTTATTAGTCGTTACTACTCAGTGCTCTCTAAAGATATAAAGAATTAGAACACTTGAGTTCAAGAATCTTTCATAACTGAATCTATTCTATAATACATTCCATTTTTCAGGTAGAGTTGAATTGTCCTAATATCTTACCACATAACTCAGTGCAGTTTTGTCCTCAGTGAAATTTTACTATGATGTCTTTAGAGGAGTCACTAAGCTTGCTAAAATAATAATAAAAATATATTACATTCAGTTATTTAACTGTTCTCTGGTACCAGCAGGACTGAAAGAATAGTTTTACATAATGAACTTTTACTCTAAAAAAAGTGAAAATTTCAGTGTCTCATAAATCTTTCTTGGAAGTTTTAAGTCACTAAGAATTTTTAAGTGAAAAAAGTTTGTAAAAAGTTAAAAGGCTTTGCCAACAAGATGCAATAATATATCTAATTTAAAAGGGATTAATCACTACCAATTTAGCATCAAAGGAATTGTCAAATAAAAGGAGTTCCATATGGGCCATGTTATGGGAGGCTAAAAAGGATGTGCCACTCACTTCCCCTTCTCCCCAACTACAGAGGGAAAAAAAATAAGTAAATAAATTTGAGTCTCAAAAGAACATGGGGATTTCTTTTAGAATCATGCCTCTACAAGGAGTCTCCACACTATCAGAGTCCCTAAGAAGCATGGCGATTCATCTGTCATCCAAGTTTTCACCACAGAACATCAGGGAAGCCACTTTCAACATGTCCATTCTGCTGTCCACCACATGTGCTTATTCTTTAGAATTTCCTGAAGTGATTTGATTTGCTCCAGCAGTGAACCTGGCCATGGGAGAGCTCTATTCCTCCTCCTTCCTCTTCTCCCACTTTCCTACCTCCTTCCCAAACAAAGAGTGTTCTAGGTTAGGTTAAAACACTATTGTTCTTATACATGAGTGGACAGGCGCTGAGAGGAAAAAAAAAAAAAAAGATGGGAGAATCATGGATCTTGAAAATTCACCGAGTAAATTAAGTGACTCTGGAGTCAGACAGGCCTAGGTTTCAAACACCCTTCGAGCTACTTAGTAGTTGTGTGATTTGGGGGAGGAGACCAAATCGATCTGAATCTCAGTCATCTAATCCAGGGGTCCCCAACCCCCTGGACCGAGGACTGGTACTGGTCTGTGGCCTGTTAGGAACTGGGCTGCACAGCAGGAGGTGAGCGGTGGGTGAGTGAGCGAAGCTTCATCTGCCACTCCCCATTGCTCGCATTGCCACCTGAACCATTCCTCACCCCCCCAACCCGGCCCATCCATGGAAAAATTGTCTTCCATGAAACCGCTCCCTGGTGCCAAAAAGGTTGGGGACCGCTGGTCTAATCTACAAAATGAATTGGTATACCTACCTGTTAAGACAGTTAGAAGAGTTTAAATTGTAATAAAATCCCCGACACACAGTAAGTTTTCAATTAATATTAATCCACTATGAAGCAAATTGGGCAAGGGTTTGTAAAAACAAAAAGAGGGCCTCCCTGGTGGCGCAGTGGTTGAGAGTCCGTCTGCCGATGCAGGGGATACGGGTTCGTGCCCCGGTCTGGGAGGATCCCATATGCCACGGAGCGGCTGGGCCCGTGAGCCATGGCCGCTGGGCATGCGCATCCGGAGCCTGTGTTCCGCAACGGGAGAGGCCACAGCAGTGAGAGGCCCACATACCGCAAAAAAAAAAAAAAAAAAAAAAAGATAAATATTTATATACTTATAAAATTGACCAAAATCAAATATTCAAGAACAGCTTAATTGTAGTATTAGACATAATAGTATATAATGAAACTATACCCATCTATATTATTCAATTTAAAATGTATATAAAATATTTGAAGTTCTTAATTACTATATTAGGTGCAGAGTAGAAAATAGCTAGTCTTATATTTGTATAATATTTTCATGTTTCGGAGATACAAAATAATTATAATAAAGAAAAGTCTTAAGAATCATAGAAGTATATTATTTAAAATCTTTATTTTATTTATATTTATTTCATTTTATGCCTGAGCCCTATGCTGCTAGAGCCCTTGGAAAATTTTAATTCATGAAAATAATTTCTTTCACATTTTAAGCAGATTGTCTAGATGTGATAGATAAAAGTAATGTACAATATAAAAATAAGCGCTCAGAAAGAGTTGAGAAAGAAGGAAGAACTGACAAAGCAGGGTCAAAGTAGATATACTGGAATGTTAATCTACTGAATTTTAAACAGCCTAAACCTTCATTTCTCCCAATTGTGCTTATTGTTTGAGTACTTTGAATTGCTAATAATAGAAAACATAAAGCAACTTAAAGAGGATTTACTTTAGCATATTACTGAAATGTCCTGAGGTAGGTTTCAGGTAGAATGAGATAAAGGTTTTAGGTCTACATCTCTGACATTTCTCATCTCTGTCTTCCTACATGAGCTATGTTTTCAGGTTGGTTTCACTCAGGGTCACAATATGGATGTCATCAATGACTGGGGTCATAGTTCCTCACTTACACCCAGGAGAGAGAGAGAAGGGATATCATCCCATAGTAATCTAAAAAATTGTTGAGTGTTACACTGATTACCACTGTGTTAAATCCTGTGGCCAAGGGAATGCCATGTGCTGGTTGATTGAAGACTTTGTTACAAGTCAAGACTCACCACTAGAGTTTGGGATGGGATTGACTGCTACTAAATTACATGGCTGCTACACATAAGAAGAATGGTAAAAGGGATGTTGGAGAGACAATTAGAGTGTCCCCTATATGTATATGCCACAGTAGAAAATTTTAATGAAAAAGAAAATTTCATGACATAACTAAGAGACCATTTATCACATGGTATAGTTCGTTTTATAGAATGTACCAGATCCATAGCAGGCTATTATAATTAAAATTAGGCAAGCATAAGGGAAATCTCTTTTACTATGATGGCACAGTTGATTCAGTATAAACAGGTAATATGAAAAGTATTATTTGTATCATTAAAAAGCAAAGTTCTCAGTTTTAACATCCCAAGGTGTTTCTGGACAGAGTTTACACAATAGAAAACAAGGTCTGTCCAGGAATACAAAATGTGTGGTTGCTAATTCATACCAATAAAATTAGAGAAACTAATTTTATGGACTCAGAAATGTCAGATCTCAGAATATTTTTAAAATTAAGGAGTATAAGGAGACTCATGATTAATTAAATAATAATAAGTCAAATAAAGGAAACAGCCAATAGTACTCCCTAGGCTAACACCTTCAGTCACTGTTATATAAGTTCTTATTGTTAAAATGGATTGTCAGAGATGATGGGAAGGAGAGAGGTTGAGTAGGTGAAGCACAGAAAAAAATTTTTAATAGATCTTTATTGGAGTATAATTGCTTCACAATACTGTGTTAGTTTCTGTTACACAACAAAGTGAATCAGCATATGCATACACATGTCCCCATATCCCTCCCCTCTTAAGCCTCCCTCCCATCCTCCCTATCCCACCTCTCTAGGTCATCACAAAATACCGAGCCAATCTCACTGTGCTATGCTGCTGCTTGCCACCAGCCAACTATTTTACATTCAGTAGTGTGTATATGTCAATGCTACTCTCACCCTGCCACAACTTCACCTTCCCACCCCCATGTCCTCAAGTCCATTCTCTATGTCTACCTCTTTATTCCTGCCCTTCAACTAGGTTCATCAGTACCATTTTTTTTTTGGATTCCATATATATGTGTTAGCATACAGTATTTGTTTTTCTATTTCTGACTTACTTCACTCTGTATGACAGACTCTAGGTCCATCCACCTCACTACAAACAACTCATTTTCATTCATTTTTATGGCTGAGTAATATTCCACTATATATATGTGCCATATCTTCTTTATCCATTCTTCTGGATATTTGGACATTTAGGTTGGTTCCATGTCCTGGCTATTGTAAATAGTGCTGCAATGAACATTGAGGTACATGTCTCTTTTTGAATTATGATTTTCTTAGGGTATATCCCCAGTAGTGGGATTGCTGGGTCATATGGTAGTTCTATTTTTAAGTTTTTTAAGGAAACTCCATATGGTTTTCCATAGTAGTTGTATCAAGTTACATTTCCACCAACAGTGCAGATAATTTTTACATTGGTGAAATTATCCTGTATGATACTGTAATGGTGGATACATGACACCAGCAGCACAGAGGGTAGCTTCACGTATGCAACTTTTTAAATATCATTTAGGAGGTCAGGAGATCCCTAGATGGAATGAAGAATGTGACTAAAGAATCTATCTATATTACAAATGTATTAACCTTCTTAAAGGGGATAGGGGAAAATGTTGCTGACTTAAGTAACTGGAAATATGTGGTGTCTATAAGACTAAAAGCAAAAGGAACTGCACATAGCACTATTAAGTTGTTTCCCATGGAGGTATGGGTTATCAATTCAAAAACCACTATATATGTATACTGAATAATTAACTAAGTGGATGGTAGAGGGATGGGAGCCAGGAGTCTCACTGTTGGAGGAAGGTCCAACAATTCTCTGTGGAAGGTCACAGAGAATCAAGAGGAGGAGGCTGCAATGATCCAGGAGGTAATGAATTAGAGTTGGAGACAGCAGTATAAACTGATGTTTAGCATAATATAAATATATAGTGTTGTATAGAGAAATAGTAATAGATTTGTGCATGTATGAATTAGTATACACACATATATTTACTCATTTTTCAGCTAAAAAGGTCTAGAAGCCATCATGCCTCACTAACAAGCAGCACATCTAGTGCCTAGGTCTTGGTTCCTAATACAATTTTCTTATCAAAAGAATCAAGGATCCTTGGAGAAATGGCTGATTCTAAGAATGGGAAAGGAAATATACAAGATGAACCTGGAGCCTTGTACAGTGCCATTAAATAAGGAAGTACTCAAACAAAAACACGATAATGGGATATGTCAAAGGGAACCAAGAGCCAACTGAAAAACATCCCAATAGCCAAATCTGGAACAATTTGAGCAGCAAAATAAATAAAGTAGTATTGGATTATAACCCAAGTATAAAATAAATATCTGTGATTCCATACTGATATAAATAAATGATTGAATAAATAAATACATGGGAGAGAATAGGCAACTATCCCATGCAGAAGAATTCCAAATAATTTATGTAGACACTTAACCCTCAGGGATGGAGAATATAACTGCTTACTCCTGAAGAGTGGCCTTCACATAGTGTCTTCCTTCCAAAGAGTGTAATAAGAGGGAAAAAGAGTAACACTACAGTGGAGAAACTTAACAAACACTAGCTCTACTTGGCTATCAAGGTTAACATCAACAGTGATAAGTCATGTTGATAGTATTGACCCTTGATATGGTGTGATGAGAACATTTTATCTCTGTGGTCTTCCTCCCCAAAATTTCTAACATCAGTGTAATCCTGAAAAAATTAACATACGAATACCAATATAGGGAATACACAAAATACCTGACTAGTACCTAGGACTTACCCTCTCCTGCCCCCTGCTACCAAATAAATAAATAAATAAATAAATAAATAAAACTGTCAAGGTCATAGAAAACAAAGTAAGTCTGGGAACCTGTCACAGCCAAGAGTAACTGAAGGCGACAAAATGGTTGAATGTAACATGGTATCAAGGATGGAATCCTGGGACAGAGGAAGTAACTGAGGCAAAAACTGAAGAAATCTGAGTAAAGTATGGATTTTAGTTAATAAAAGTGTATCAGTATTGGTTTGTTAATCGTGACAAAATGTACCATACTAATGTAAAATGTTAATAATAAGGGAAAACAGGTATAGGGTATATGTGATATTTTCACATTTTTTCTATAAATCTAAAACTATTCAAAAATTAAATATTTATTAATTTTTAAAAAGTGAACTAGGAATAGAAATGAACTTCATTAAGTGTATGAAACTTATTAATAAAAAGCATCCATAGAACATACGGTGAGATTTCATATTCACTGCATTTAAAATTAGGAATGAAACCAAACAATGCCCCATTCCTGTTTCAAGATTATCATGGGGGACCTAGTTAGTATATTACAATGAGGCCAAGAAATAAAATATGTATGATCACAAAGAAAAAATAAAATCTTTCTTATTCTCTTTTTTTTAGAAATGGATAGTTATCAAGAGCTATGTTCAATTTTGGAAGGCCTATTTAATGGTTTAGGTCATAAACAGTTTTTAAAAAGGATCATTTTGATTTAAAGTAACATAAGCCAGCACATAATCAGTTGAATTACCTATGTTTCAATTGCAGTAAAAAAGGAGAAACTTTTCATATTTAATTGTTTAGAATCAAAGAAGTCAATACTTTCACTCTCTTTAAATAACTAAACCCTATAATAATGAAAACTATTAAAGCAAACCCTGGAAAAACTCCTCAACTATATTGTGGTTTTAATTAATTGTCATTATTATATAAGTTGCTGTCAATAGAAGTCAACTTCAAATTTGCCTATTTAAGATGAAGAAACATTGTAGTAATTATTGTGTATTTAAATTAGCACACATTTAAATGAAATTATTAGATTATAATAACACTTGATTTATTAACATTGTTAGAATATATTCAATAAAAGTAAATTTTCTGAAAAAGAAATTTATTGCTTTGATCACTGCTTCTCTTTATTCTATTCATTTTTAAATTTTTTCTAAAAGGTAAAAATTCTCCACATTTTATTATACAAAGTATTCAGGATGATTTAATCCTTTCTGTCTTTCCTGATTCATTCTGAGCATTACCTGTTATATACTGTTTCATACACCTAGCTACAGGTGTATATTTTTGCCATCAATTGTTCTAAATGACTCCCAATAGCTATGTTTTTATATTAGTTGTTTCTGTATGTTTTCTTCATACCTAGTTGTTATTTCACTCAAAAACATTCAACAATATTTGTGATGTGTCCACAATTTGCCAAGAATACTCTAGTACTGAGGATATAACAATGGACAAAGATTCTTGTCCTCATGATGTTTAGATTGTCATTTCATAGCATTGTCAGGATTTCTGTTTCTACTGATTTCCCTCCTTTCCATTTGCAATATTTGCAATCCACTGTAAATTCATAAGATTTCTTTTAATCTTGATAAGAAAATCAGATACTGACCTCCTTAGATCGGTATCCTTACTCTGATGAACAAGAAATTATAAATAAATAGTACCTGAATAACAAATAACTATAGATGTTTCTTTGACGCTAGATGTTTTATTCACAAATTTCTGGCAGTGCCACTGGGTTTAAACAGAAAAAAGAATTAGAACTCTATAAGGAAGCTGGTATTAAACTTCAGACTACCATGCAGACAGGAAAAATATGAGGCAACTCAACTTCCTGGTTAAGTAAAATGCTTTACTGAAATTTACAACTGCAAGCCTTCCCACATTCTGTTTACTCATCTATGGGATTCTCACTACAAATTCACCCAGAAATTTTCTACTGTTCCTTTAAGATCCAGCATAAATTTCACTTCCTCAGGGATACTTTCTCTAGCTCCATCAGGCAAATGCACTGCTCCCCATTCTCGGCTCTTGTGGACAGTGGTATGTATATTTATTTATTTTTTAAAATAATTATTTTATTGTTTAAATGTTTACTAAATAAAAATAAAAATTTAATAAAAATCTTAAAATAAAAAAATTAATTTAAAAATTAGTGTGTATATTTATTTTAACACACATCACACTGTTTTGTTTATTTGGATATTTGGCTATACCTGTGCACTATGAACTCCAAAAGAATGGGGTGATGTGGTATTCCTGCTTCTGTTCTCTGAGCATTTAAAAGTCAATACATAGAATGGGTTTCCAAAATCTTTGATGGAGTTGGGTTGTCTAGTGGTAAGCAACATGAGCTATTAATATTAAGCTCATGTCACTACTGAGACTGCGCTCTAGAGCTCGTGAGCCACAACTACTGAGCCTGTGAGCCACAACTACTGAGTCTGCGAGCCACAACTATTGAAGCCCGTGCACCTAGAGCCCGTGCTCTGCAACAAGAGAAGCCATTGCAATGAGAAGCCCGGCACAACGTAATGAAGAGTAGCCCCCGCTCGCCGCAACTAGAGAAAGCCCGCGTGCAGCAACAAAGACCCAACGCAGCCAAAAATAAATAAATAAATTTATTTTTTTTAAAAAAGGAAATCCTGCCATTTGCAACAATATAGATGAAACTTGAGAGCATTCTGCTAAGTGAAATAAATCAGAGAAAAACAAATACTCTATGACCTCACTTATATGTAGAATCCAAAAAAAAAAAAAAAAACAGCTCATAGAAACAGCGGTTGGGGGTTAGGGGACATGGATGGTGGGAGAATTGAGTGAAGGAGGCCAAAAGGTAGAAACTTCCAGTTACAAGATAAATAAGTTCTTGGGATGTAATGTACAGCATGGTGATTATAGCTAACAATACTCTATTGTATATTTGAAAGTTAAGAGTATAGATCTTAAAGTTCTCAATACAAGGAAAAAACTTTGTAACTATGTGAGGTGATGGATGTTTACTAAACCTATTGTGGCAGTCACTTAATAATTTATAATATATAAAATCATTATGTTGTATGCCTGAAATTTATACAATGTTATATATCAAGTGTATCGCAATAAAACTGGAAAAAAAGAAAAAAAAAAGATTAAGCTCATGTCCTGCTCTATCACTGTATTCAAGGTAGCTGTGCAGCTTAAAGTAAGGCATTACTATTCCCCTGCCTCAGTGTTAGGGTCTATAAAGCTTAGATAATAACAGTTTCTATCTCATACAGTTATTATATAATAAAAGAAATAATTAACCCAAAATATCTAACAGTGCTCCAAAGAGCTTCACTAAGTATTCACTGAGTATTATCCTTAAATTAATTTTAATTAAACTTACCAATCTGGTATGTAGGTAGTAAGATAATATTTATTGAACTACCATTGTAGACAGAGAAATAAATTCCATTGGGAAAAAATTAAAAGACCCAATTCCTGTCTGAGATAAGTTCAGAAACCTACAGTTAACGCCATTCAATTGTTATAAATGTTGTGCACATATTTCTTGGTTATGCAGACATATTGATTTATGAACAACATATATAAACTCTACAACCTTACAAAATATTATAAACAAATACTCTACATTACGTGCAAATATTTTGTTGGATGTGTTTAAATTGAGACATGTGTTTTGACAGGAAGAATTAGGAAAAGGCACTCTCTGTTTTCCAAATGTTCCTGCTTAAGACATGAGATTTACATTTATTCTAGGTAAAGATATTAAAGTAAATTAAAAATTCCTCACCTTATGATCATATGTGTTTGCTAGAGTGAAGGAAATAGCTAAGGACATTTAGCCTATATATAAAATAGAAGCACAGGAGATTAATGTAAACATGGTTTTATTTGAATTACCAGAAAACTGATACACCTTGAAACTTCATTTTGCTTATTAAGGATCTAATGAAGAAACAAGCCTTTTAATATTGGGCCAATCATGTTGGCTAGTAAAATAAATTTTAAAAACCAAAGAACTTTGGTTATGGAGTTAAAGCTTAAATATCTGGTACTGAAACTTTAATATTCTTGTGCCAAACCTTCCTTAGAAATACTGTGAAATTGTGCTGTGGTGCTCAGAGCTCTTCCTTTTAAAATAATAAAATATGAAAGCTTTTAATTTATTGTTGAATTCAGAGTACCAGCTAAATTTATCATAAACTCTTGAAAATATGAAATAATGGTTTGCAGTTGCACTTTCCCAGATGATGAAGCAGGTTTATGGCTAGAACCAGAAGTTGATTTCCCATCAGTCCTGATCAGGCTGAATCAGCCAGGGATGAGCAAAAGCTGCCTGGAGCTCAGCTTTTAAAACAATGTGACAATGTAATAATTCCTTCCATCACCATGTTTCCTATCATAAAAAAAGAAACAGCTGATTCCCAAATAATAATTGATCCCAGCATTCTGAGGCACAAGCCAGCCAAAACTTGTCTGATCATTTTAATGCAAAATCACTACATATCAAGAATTCAAGTCCAGTTGTCTAGGGCTTTACAATCATGTGCAGAACACACTGTAGCCATTGTGTTATGGTCATATCCTCTGATTGGCTGGCTGAGGATTTGGAAATCCTTGGTCATATTTATCTATTTCTGGCATCCCAGTAGGAGTTCAGTAATCTGGAGTTCTCTGCATCTTGCCAGCCAATGAGAGCACAGGGAGAGTCATGCATTTGATAAAATTTGCTTTGAGAAAATCCCAGCCCCACATCTCCCTCCCTAAAAGGCTGGGGAGGGTACATACTTTTCAATGCTTTCGTGTTTCCTCTCAACAGATAGTTGGGTCAACATTAACACTGATGAGGGGTAAGACAAGCATTGTCCTCATGGGGCCTGTACACACAGGGAAAGTTATGGGACTCCCCAAAACAGCCAACGATTCCAGTTTTAGTACTCAGTTACAGGAAGGCTTGAAAGATAATGAAAAGAAGACAGACAAAAACATACCATTATTATGAGCAGCAAAGAAAGAATGAAAGAGACATTGTGTTGCTTTCTCAGATTAAAAAAAAAATCTGCCACTTAAAATTAAAACTTTTGGTATTATTCAATTGCACTGAAAGAAGTTTAAAAATCTAAATATAGTTAAAAACACAGACTGTAGGTCTAGGAGAAAATTATCTAAGAGTCCTATTGCCTTATAGCTTTATCTTTCCCCCTGTGCAACAGAACTACTACAGAATGTAAATCCCACTTGAATCCTTCTTTTTCTTAATTTAGCAAGAGCTGAAAAACCATCTTCGCTTTTCTATACTGTACCAGAGTATATGTCACTATGTATACGTTAACCAGCACAAATTGTTTCAAACTGACAATAATTTCTGAGTCCTAATATAAAGAGTGGTTTTAAATACTGATGTTCATTCAAAATGTATATCACATGCTATTTAGGAACCAAAAATGTATCTTTTCTATGTTGTAATCTGTATTAAATGGAATTTTTTAAAGTTTTGCCTATTGCTACAATATTCTTGAAAAGAGACTGAGTGATTTTATTCATGGGGCTTAGCATATTATAGTAAACTCATCAAGAGAAAATGTTTTTGAAAACACATTTATAATAAAACACAGGACATACATATAAAGTAGGGCATTTGAATTACATTAAAAGACAAATATGGAAACTCACTAGTCTAGAAATTATATTTTACAGGAAACTATGGACATCTTGAAAACCTCAAGAAGGTGCAGACAAGAGCTTGATTATTTGGATATTTGCTGTACACGCTCCAAAATGTTCTTAGATAGCATCATCACCAAATTTTCTTTGTATATCATTGTAAATCTTATCTTTTGCCATTGCTCAGAAAAATTTGGAAGCTCTCTAAACACACAGTATAGAATTCTAACTTTAAAAATAATAGAGTATGTATGCATTCACACTGAGCAATCTACTATAGGAATAAATTCAAATTGACAAACATTAATGGAGTTTCTTCTCTATATACACAAAGTAGAGTACAGGTCCTCAGCTTCTATGGGACCTGTCTGCCACTAGCTATGATCTAATGGTCCAATGGAATCATCCCAGGCATTCAGTCTGACACTATAGTCAAATCCTTATATCAAGGTTTATCGGTGAAACAATTATATCACAGGAAGAGAATTTGAAAAATAAATTCTGAATTTAGCACATTACACTTTTCCTAAAGCAGCAGTAAAGACATAGTTTTTACTCAATGCATATTATTAAGTCAACCAAACTTGAACATTAATACTTATTAAATAGATTCATATTTTGTACCATTTCCATTTAGGATCATACTAAAATAAAATATTTGTTCTTAATTTATTTCCTTCAAGGAATGTGAACATATTCAACTAAATTGATAAGGTAAACATACTAGCTTTGAGTTTAGAGGCTAGAAAGTACATGCCCCAGTTTTGCTGGGACAAAGCAATGAAGAGGAAACATGGGCAATTTCTCAGAAGCTCAGATTCAGAGTACTATGATTTCAAATAAATACTGTTCATCTAAGTGACTCACTTCTAGTGTATGGTTGAGAACTACTTCAAATGCCCTCTTCCTAATAGATATCTCATCTCTTTTTCACATAGTGTTTATGTATAAAAAGTCATCATCGGGCCTCCCTGGTGGCGCAAGTGGTTGAGAGTCCGCCTGCCGATGCAGGGGATACGGGTTCGTGCCCCGGTCTGGGAGGATCCCATATGCCGCGGAGCGGCTGGGCCCGTGAGCCATGGCCGCTGAGCCTGCGCGTCCGGAGCCTGCGCGTCCGGAGCCTGTGCTCCGCAACGGGGGAGGCCATGACAGTGAGAGGCCCGCATACCGCAAAAAAAAAAAAAAAAAAAAAAGAAAGTCATCATCAAGTGTTCATAGCTTTTTTTATTAACTTAAAACAATTTCCAAGGTAATAAGTTTACAAAGTGTACAAACAGAACAGATAGAGTCCATGGAATCTTTCAAACTTAAAGATTCTGGTTTGCTCTTATAGCTTTCATTTTGCTTCCTTGCTTTTGTTCTTATTTAATCTTAAACTGTCATCATTAGTAACATCAATGCCTAACAAGACACTGATTACAGATTTTATAAAGGAACTTGTATCGATATAGTTAATTTACTACATCTGGAGGTCACTTTCTAAAAACAAAACCCTGAAATATGACATAACTATACTGTCCACTTTATATACATATCCTCATTTTATCTCATAACAAATATTTGGGGTATATATTATCATTATCCCATTTTACAGAGGAGAAAAAAAAAAAGATTTGAAAGTTTGACACTTTCCCAAGATCATAGAGCTTGTAGTCTTTCTGCCACCAAGCCTATACTCTTCACGACTATGCCATGCAACCAAAAAAAAAAAAAAAAATGGTGTTTGCGTTTACATCAGAACAAAGACAGTATAACTGTCCTCCCACTAAGAAGAGGTTTCTCTCTCCATCTGAACAGTCATGGTTCAGAGGTCAGCAAACTATACTCCAAGGGCCAAATCCAGTTAATCACTTACTTTTGTAAATAAAGGGATTTTTTGGAACAGAGCTACACACATTCTTTCCCATTATGTATGACTGCCTTCACATTACAATAGCAGAGTTAAGTAGTTGTAACAGATACCCTCTGGCCTGCAAAGCCTAAAGTACTATCTGACTCTTTATGGAAGATATTTGCCAACCTCTAATACATGACTGAAAAATATACGGAGGTGGTGACGTAAAGTGTTTTGATTGGTGGAGGGTCTTTTGCTAAATACCAGCTTGTAGATAGGAAGCATGTCAAGAAGAATGGGATTTATGGAACGAATATAAATGCAGAACAGGAATTAGGAAGGATGGAAATCAAGGCTAAGGTGAACACATCCACAGAGCACTCACAGGATAATCTTGAACACGCCAAGTTGCCTGCTGCCTTTTTTTTTTTAAACATCTTTATTGGAGTATAATTGCTTTACAATGGTGTGTTAGTTTCTGCTTTATAACAAAGTGAATCAGTTATACATATACATATATCCCCATAACTCTTCCCTCTTGCATCTCCCTCCCTCCCACCCTCCCTATCCCACCCCTCTAGGTGGTCACAAAGCACCAAGCTGATCTCCCTGTGATATGTGGCTGCTTCCCACTAGCTACTGTTTTACATTTGGTAGTGTATATGTGTCCATGACACTCTCACTTTGTCCCAGCTTACCCTTCCCCCTCCCCGTATCCTCAAGTCCATTTTCTAGTAGGTCTGCATCTTTATTCCCGTCTTGCCCTAGGTTCTTCATGACCATTTTTTTTTTTTAGAGTCCATATATATGTGTTAGCATACGGTATTTCTTTTTCTATTTCTAACTTACTTCACTCTGTATGACAGTCTCTAGCTCCATCGACCTCACTACAAATAACTCATTTTCATTCTTGTTTATGGCTGAGTAATATTTCATTGTATATACGTGCCACATCTTCTTTATCCATTCATCTGCTAATGGACACTTAGGTCGCTTCCATGTCCGGGCTATTATAAATAGAGCTGCAATGAACATTTTGGTACATGACTCTTTTTGAATTATGGTTTTCTCAGGGTATATGCCCAGTAGTGGGATTGCTGTGTCATATGGTAGTTCTAATTTTAGTTTATTAAGGAATGTCCATACTGTTCTCCATAGTGGCTGTATCAATTTACATTCCCACCAACAGTGCAAGAGGTTCCCTTTTCTCCACACCCTCTCCAGCATTTATTGTTTCTAGATTTTTTAGTGATGGCCATTCTGACGTTGTGAGATGATATCTCAGGGTAGTTTTGACTTTCATTTCTCTAATGATTAATGACATTGAGCATTCTTTCATGTGTCTGTTAGCAATCTGAATATCTTCTTTAGAGAAATGTCTATTTAGGTCTTCTGCCCATTTTTGGATTGGGTTGTTTGTTTTTTTAATATTGAGCTGTATGAGCTGCTTGTAGATTTTGGAGATTAATCCTTTGTCAGTTGCTTCATTTGAAAATATTTTCTCCCATTCTGAGGGTTGTCTTTTGGTCTTGTTTATGGTTTCCTTTGCTGTGAAAAAGTTTTTAAGTATCATTAGGTCCTATTTGTTTATTTTTGTTTTTATTTCCATTTCTCTAGGAGGTAGGTCAAAAAGGTTCTTGCTGCTGGGCTTCCCTGGTGGGGAAGTGGTTGAGAGTCTGCCTGCCAATGCAGGGGACATGGGTTTGTGCCCCAGTCCAGGAAGATCCCACATGCTGTGGAGCAGCTAGGCCTGTGAGCCATGGCCACTGAGCCTGCACGTACAGAGCCTGTGCTCTGCAACGGGAGAGGCCACAACAGTGAGAGGCTCACGTACCACAAAAAAAAAAAAAGAAAAAAGAAAAGAATCTTGCTGTGATTTATGTCATAGAGTGTTCTGCCTATGGTTTCTGCTAAGAGTTTGACAGTGTCCAGACTTACATTTAGGTCTTTATTCCATTTTGAGTTTATTTTTGTGTATGGTGTTAGGGAGTGTACCAATTTCATTCTTTTACATGTAGCTGTTAGTTTTCCCAGCACCACTTAATGAAAAGGCTGTCTTTTCTCCACTGTATACTCTTTCCTCCTTTATCAAAGATAAGGTGACCATAGGTGTGTGGGTTTATCTCTGGGCTTTCTATCCTGTTCCATTGATCTATATTTCTGTTTCTGTGCCAGTACCATACTCTCTTGATTATTGTAGCTTTGTAGTATAGTATGAAGTCAGGAAGCCTGATTCCACCAGCTCCATTTTTCTTTGTGAAGATTGCTTTGGCTATTCATGGTCTTTTTTGTTTCCAAACAAATTGTGAAATTTTTTGTTCTAGTTCTGTGAAAAATGCCAGTGGTAGTTTGATAGGGATTGCACTGAATCTGTAGATTGCTTTGGGTAGTAGATTCATTTTCACAATGTTGATTCTTCCAATCCAAGAACATGGTATATCTCTCCATCTATTTGTATCACTTTAATTTTTTTCATCAGTGTCTTATAATTATATGCATACAGGTCTTTTGTCTCCTTAGGTAGGTTTATTCCTAGATATTTTATTATTTTTGTTGCAGTGGTAAATGGGAGTGTTTTCTTAATTTCACTTTCAGATTTTTCATCATCAGTGTATAGGAATGCAAGAGATTTTTGTGCCTTAATTTTGTATCCTGCTACTTTACCAAATCCATTGATTAGCTCTAGTAGTTTCCTGGTAGCATCTTTAGGATACTCTATGTATAGTATCATGTCATCTGCAAACAGTGACAGCTTCACTTCTTCTTTTCCAATTAGGATTCCTTATATTTCTTTTTTTTTCCTCTGATTGCTGTGGCTAAAACTTCCAAAACTATGTTGAATAATAGTGGTGAGAGTGGGCAGCCTTGTCTTGTTCCTGATGTTAGTGGAAATGGTTTCCGTTTTTCACCATTGAGGATGATGTTGGCTGTGGGTTTTTGATATATGGCGTTTATTATATTGAGGAAAGTTCCATCTATGCCTACTGTCTGGAGGGTTTTTTATCATAAATTGGTGCTGAATTTTGTTGAAAGCTTTTCCTGCATCTATTGAGATGATCATATGGTTTTTCTCCTTCAATTTGTTAATATGGTGTATCACGTTGATTGACTTCAACATATTGAAGAAGCCTTGCATTACTGGGATAAACCCCACTTGATCATAGTGTATGATCTTTTTAATATGGTGTTGGATTTGGTTTGCTAGTATTTTGTTGATGAGTTTTGCATCTATGTTCATCAGTGATATTGGCCTTTAGTTTCCTTTCTTTGTGACATCTTTGTCTGGTTTTGGTATCCAAATGATGGTGGCCTTGTAGAATGAGTTTGGGAGTTTTCCTCCCTCTGCTATATTTTGGAAGACTTTGAGAAGGATAGGTGTTAGCTCTTCTCTAAATGTTTGATAGAATTCTCCTGTGAAGCCACCTGGTCCTGGGCTTTCGTTTGTTGGAAGATTTTTAATTACAGTTTCAATTTCAGTGCTTGTGATTGGTCTGTTCATATTTTCTATTTCTTTCTGGTTCATTCTCGGAAGGTTGTGCATTTCTAAGAATTTGTCCATTTCTTCCAGGTTGCCAATTTTATTGGTATATTGTTGCTTGTAGTAATCTCTCATCATCCTTTGTATTTCTGCAGTGTCAGTTTTTACTTCTCCTTTTTCATTTCTAATTCTATTGATTTGCATTCTTCTCCCTTTTTTTCTTGATAAGTTTGTCTAATGGTTTATCAATTTTGTTTATCTTCTCAAAGAACCAGCTTTTAGTTTTATTGATCTTTGCTATCATTTCCTTCATTTCTTTTTCATTTATTTCTGATCTGATCTTTATGATTTCTTTCCTTCTGCTAACTTAGAGTTTTTTTGTTCTTTCTCTAACTGATTTAGGTGTAAGGTTAGGTTGTTTATTTGAGATGTTTATTGTTTCTTATGGTAGGATTGTATTGCTATAAACTTCCCTCTTAAAGCTGCTTTTGCTGCATCCCATAGGTTTTGGGTTGTCGTGTTTTCATTGTCATTTGTTTCTAGGTATTTTTTGATTTCCTCTTTGACTTCTTCATGAATCTCTTGGTTATTAAGTAGTGTGTTGTTTAGTCTCCATGTGTCTGTATTTCTTACAGATTTTTTCCTGTAATTGATATCTAGTCTCATAGCATTGTGGTCGGAAAAGATACTTGATACAATTTTAATTTTCTTAAATTTACCAAGGCTTGATTTGTGACCCAATATATGATCTATCCTGGAGAATGTTCCATAAGCACTTGAGAAGAATGTGTATTCTGTTGCTTTTGGATGAAATGTCCTATAAGTATCAATTAAGTCCATCTTGTTTAATGTATCATTTAAAGCTTGTGTTTCCTTATTTATTTTCATTTTGGATGATCTGTCCATTGGTGAAAGTGGGGTGTTAAAGTCCCCTACTCTGATTGTGTTCCTGTCAATTTCTCCTTTTATGGCTGTATTTGCTTTATGTATTGAGGTGCTCCTATGTTGGGTGCATAAATATTTACAATTGTTATATCTTCTTGTTGGATTGATCCCTTCATCATTATGTAGTGTCCTTCTTTGTCTCTTGTAATAGTCTTTGTTTTAAAGTCTATTTTGTCTGATATGAATTGCTACTTCAGCTCTCTTTTGATTTCCATTTGCATGTAATATCTTTTTCCATCCCCTCACTTTCAATCTGTATGGGTCCCTAGGTCTGAAGTGGTTCTCTTGTAGACAGCATATATATGGGTCTTGTTTTTCTATCCATTCAGCCAATCTATGTCTTTTGGTTGGAGCATTTAATCCATTTACATTTAAGGTCATTATTGATACATATGTTTCTATTACCATTTTCTTAATTGTTTTGGGTTTATTATTGTAGGTGCCTGCTGACTTTTAATCTATTGAAATAAATGGACTCATGTGATTTTTGTTGACCCGCTCTGTGTATGCAGATCTATGAAATCCTTCTCTGAGTAAGGCCTTACAATATTTGTTGTTACTCTGCAAATTTATTCATACTTTCCATGTAAACTTAAATTGTACATGGTATCAGTAAAAGAGATGTCTCCATTCCACTAGAAAGTTGATTATTTTCCAATTTTAAGGAATAGTCTTGTCTGAAAATTTTTAAGTAGCTGTAGAATTATGTCTCTCTTCATTGTTAATACAATTGGATGATTTTGATCATTAGCTGTAATCATTGATTTACACAGCAGTTAGCCTCTAGAAGTAACTCTAAAAGTGAAATTCCAGTGGAACACTGACTTGTCTTAATACAGTATATGTATCCAATGGAATTTAAACATTTCCAGGTTGAAAAAGGACTTAACTTAGATAATGAGTGTGCACGTGCTCACACACACATCCTCGCCCACACATACATACCATCACATACAGCAAGAAGCTCTCAGAAATTTTAACGTCTTACATTATTGGCACATTTCCAGTAAATTAAAAAAAAAAGCAGCAAAATTCCTAGATGATGACACAGTTTCCCAAATCACTTCCTAGCTTTTCCCTGAGCCACTAGTTCTTAAAACATGAAAGAAGAGAGGGCACTTTTCATTTGAAAAAATGGTCTATAAAGTTCATATGGGAGGGAGAGAGCATTTGCCAAAGTGATTAAGTCCATGTGTGAAGGACTAAGTGAAACCTTCAGGCATTCTGTCACACGTTATTTTCACTTTTCTTCAATTTACACAGCCATGTGGGTGGCCACATGTCTATTTGTTTTGTTTGTTTTTCAACAAGTGAAACTAGAGGTTGAGAAGTGGAGGTTAGAGGGGCACATTTTTTAACTCATAGAAGTAATGGTTTTATTACTTTCAGATTAATTTGATGTGCAATTGAACAAGTTCTCTCATTAGCTGAACACAGAAACAGATGGCAGTTGTGCTTATGAGGTTACTTCGTGCAGCTCATGTAGTTGAGTACATTTTTATCTTTCTTTATGCTTACACAACGTTACACCCTCCACTTACACAGCTGGCATCCTAAGACAAAGAGAGTGAGAATATCAATCTTTATATAAGAATTTCATAGAGAGAAAAAAACAGAGCTGGCATCCTAAGACAAAGAGAGTGAGAATATCAATCTTTATATAAGAATTTCATAGAGAGAAAAAAACAGAGTCCTTATCATGTTGATGCTACAGTTGTTGCTTCTAAATAGCATTCACATAACTTTCTTAATTTACATAATTTAAGAAAATTAAATATTACATTGGATACTATGATTAGTCTTACATATTAAGTGGTTAGCAATGAACAATTTGAAAAATAAAATTTTGAGAAGTCATTCCCTCTTTAATACACTCTGTTAAACATCTATCATGTAAACAGTCCTATCATGTAAAAGAAACTGGCCTAAGAAATATGCACTTGTAGCAAAATGTATGATAAATTACTAATAAATTAGTATTCAGTGACAGTATGTTTCTCATTTTAAATATCACTTTTTGATAGATTTTTACATGACTTTAATAATTCATTCTGGCAAGGAATTTCAACCAAGGATTTCTACTATTTCACTCAGCTTAGTTTCACTTTTATATCTATGTAAAAAGGAATAAAGCGGAGTAAAGGAAACAAGCCAAAAATAAAAGCCTGACATCTCACAGTGTAAAAATGGTGGCATATGATTTATCTAAATGAATTTTTTCCTTTTTCAGATATTTGATTTTTTTTGACCCTAGTGAGTTTATCATAACTTCTCTGTTCAAAGAACAATATCATGATCATTCCAGCAACAGCTCTCTTTTGTTTTGTTTTGTTATTTTTCTCCTTCATTTTTCATCACAATGTTCATCTCCCCCTATTCCATATACACCATATCTTTTAATGTGCTTTATCTGCATAATTGCATATTCATGTACCCTCTCAAAAATGTAGGTTTCTTGGGTGTGGGAGTGTATTTTAATGTATACAGATGGTACTTTGCTATAGTAATTATACTGGTTTTTAAACTTTTACTCAAAAATCAATTTTGAACATCAACACAAGTTTCTCTAGATATTTACACATCAATTGTTTTTACTGGCTGATAACACTGTGTATATATGTACACTGTATTTAATCTATGTGTTCCATAATGATGAACACCTGGGTCATCACCAACTCCTCAACAACCACAAAAATACTCCCCTACTTCCTTCATGCTTTTGACTTTATGGACCTATGAAAGAAATTCCCTGGAATATATGTTTAGGATTTCCATATAAATGCATAATTTCATTAAGCTCTATTAACTGCTCTCCAGAATAACTGTATTGTTTTGGTCTCCTACAAGCAGATCATGAGGCTTCCTGTTTCCACACATCTACACATTAACTTCGAATTACCTGACATAGCTGCCAATCTGATGAATTAAAGCTAGCAAAAAAAACTCTTTTTCCCTCCTCTGTTTATTAGTGAGATTGATAATCACCCTTTTTACGATCATTAACCTACTTATATATTTCTCTTCTGTGAATTTTCCATCCATACACTTCATCTATTTTTTATAGGGGTTTCTTTTCTTTTTTCTCGATTTGCAGAAGTTCCCTCTGCTTCCCAGATATTAAAACTATACTCATTTGAAATATTCTCTAAATCCATCATCTATGTCCCTGAACATACATTTAATGCAGGCACATCCATCAGTTTCCTTTTGACTTATGGCTAGAACATTTATCTTAAGAAGTCTTTCCCCACTTCATGGTTACAGACATTCTCCTGTCTGGGTATGTGTGTGTGCGTATGTGTGTGTGTGTGAATACTCATACACATATGTATTTCATTGTATTATTTTTCTATTTAAGGCTTAGCCATTTGGATTCCACTTTTATATAAGCTTTTTATTACTTATTTTTTTATTTAGTAGGCCATTTTTCCCAAGACAATCACACAACTCAGCTTTGCTCATTGATTTGTGATGCTATCTTTATCATAGATGAATTTTTCCTATACATATGACTCAACACATCAACTCTGTAATATTTTCCTTTCATCTATTTACATGTTTTTAATTTTATGCCCACACTTTTATTTTTTATTGAAGTAAAACAAATATATGAAAGGTACTCAAAACATGACAGTACAGCTAAATGAGTAAAACTGATTAAGAAATAAAATATTACTAGCACCCTTCCAGTCTATATACCATTCCACCTGCCCAAAGATAATAACTCTCCTGAGCTTTAACACTATGATTATTTAGAACTGTGTTAGTTAATTAGCAGATATATGGTAAGTTTTAGTAACTATTTATTTATAAAGTAATTCTACTATGGTAGAGAACACACTCTGTATGATTTCACACTTTTGAAATTTGTTGACACATACTTTATTCTCCAGCCTAAGGTCAATTGTTATAAATATTTCATGTATACTTTAAGATAATGTCTTCTGTTGTTTATTGCTCTTCTTGCTCAATATTCTACATGCTTAATGATTTTTTTTGCTTATTCCATCAATTTTTAAAGGTGTATTAAGATTTCCCACTAAATGTATGGCATTCATTTTTCATCTCAAAATCACCTAATTTTTATATATTGAGAATATTTTATTATATAAATATATATTTTGAATTTATATATCTTCCTGGTAAATTGACTTTTATCATTATAAAATCATTAATCACTATGAAATACTCATCTTGCTGCTAATTTTGGCTTAGATCTTCTATCTCATCATTTGCTTTCTATTTGTCCTTCCTGTCCTGTGTTTGCTTTTTCTCTTTGATTGAATGTCTATCTCAGATAGAATTATTCTATTAATCTCAGATTTCTTGTATGGTGACTCTAGAAATTACAATATGCACCCATGCATACGCTCCCAGTTAAATATCCTTGACTACTAAAATTAGTACCTTATTTCCTCCAGGAAAATGCAAGGATCTTCGAATGCCTTTTCTTTATTCCTGTCCTTCTCATACTGACATATGTACTAGTGTAGTACTTACGCACTTGTGTTTAATTTTATACATATTTAAAACACACACATCATTATTAGTGCTTTTAGTCAAAATATATTTAGATTTATCCTTATATTTTCCTTTATTGTGGTTTATCATTACTTCTTAATATCTGAGATTCCAAGATTATTTGCCTTCTTATTGAAGGAACACACTCTATTTTTTGTTTACTACATGTATTGATATAATAATGATGAATCCTCACATGTTCTGTTTGTTTATAAATATATTTAGAGAAACCTGGAAGAACATCAATTGCACTCTAAAGATCCAGATCACCTACAAAATAATAAGTTTTCTTGACCTCATGAGAGAGATAAGTCACACAGAACTCAAGAAGTATTAATTCCACAGATAGCAAATCCCTTTGAAAAGAGACAGAAAGCACAGACTGGAAAAGCATAGGGAGAAGAGCTGTTACCCATACAAATGGGTAAGGAAAAACAAGTTGAAATTATAATTTATTTTTAAAGGCTAAGTATAGGAAAGAATACAGAACCCCTGGCCACCCCAGACACAAGGTAAGGTCACACTTATAATCAACTATGCATGGATCTCTAGCTGGTATGCACATGTAAAGGGAAGACAGGGCATTAGAGAAACCCTTGCTTGTGGCAGGCAGAAGCATGCAGAAGGAGCACGGTCACTGTTATAGGAGTCACAAAGGATCACTTGTTCCTGCTTTAGCTCACTGCTTCTGGGGGCCAAAAGTCCCAAATTTCTGAGGGAGGAGCAGAAATCTTTGTCACTCCCACTGCACACTAAAGACACACTACTGGAGGAAGTAAAAGAAATGTGTCTTTATTTCATTTTAGAAGGATATGTTCAATGACCAAGTTGACTATTACATACTTCTTTTAACTGCTTTAAAATATAATTCTGTGATTTTCTGGTTTCTGTTATTTCTGTTAGTCTTACTTTTGCTCCTTTGAAAATAATTTCTCTTTTAAACTTTAAAAATTGCATTGTTGCCTGGTTTCAATAGTTTTATTACAATGTTGAGCTGTCATTTCCTCTGATTATCATGTTTGATAATTTGTGATTATCAAATTTGTGATCCTCCTTTCAAATTTTTGATCTATGACTTTTATCAGTTTTTTTTTTTTTTTTCTGAGTCCCCTCAGGCTTACTGTAGGGGCTGCAGGTAGTGACTTATGGCTAGGTGGCCGGCATCCTTTGTTTGCTGATACAGCAGGCAACATTCTTCATTCACACAACTCAGTGTCATAAAACAACCAGCATTCATGATCTCACTTTCCGTGGTCGAGAATCTGTATATGGCGTAACTGGGTCCACAGCCTCGGGGTCTCTTTTTTTTTTTTTTTTTTTTTTCAAGTATAATTTTTTTTTTATTTTACAAATTTAATCAGTTATACATATACATATGTTCCCATATCCCCTCCCTTTTGCGTCTCCCTCCCACCCTCCCTATCCCACCCCTCCAGGCGGTCACAAAGAACCGAGCTGATCTCCCTGTGCTATGCGGCTGCTTCCCATTAGCTATCTACCTTACATTTGGTAGTGTATATATGTCCATGCCGCTCTTTCACTTTGTCACAGCTTACACTTCCCCCTCCCCATATCCTCAAGTCCATGCTCTAGTAGGTCTGTGTCTTTATTCCTGTCTTACCCCTATGTTCTTGATGACATTTTTTTCTTAAATTCCATATATATGTGTCAGCATACAGTATTTGTCTTTCTCTTTCTGACTTACTTCACTCTGTATGACAGACTCTAGGTCCATCCACCTCATTACAAATAGCTCAATTTCATTTCTTTTTATGGCTGAGTAATATTCCATTGTATATATGTGCCACATCTTCTTTATCCATTCATCCGATGATGGACACTTAGGTTGTTTCCATCTCCGGGCTATTGTAAATAGGGCTGCTATGAACATTTTGGTACATGTCTCTTTTTGAATTATGGTTTTCTCAGGGTATATGCCCAGTAGTGGGATTGCTGGGTCATATGGTAGTTCTATTTGTAGTTTTTTAAGGTACCTCCATACCGTTCTCCATAGTGGCTGTACCAATTCACATTCCCACCAGCAGTGCAAAAGTGTTCCTTTTTTTCCACACCCTCTCCAGCATTTATTGTTTCTAGATTTTTTGATGATGGCCATTCTGACTGGTGTGAGATGATATCTCATTGTAGTTTTGATTTGCATTTCTCTAATGAGTAAAGATGTTGAGCATCCTTTCATGTGTTTGTTGGCTGTCTGTATATCTTCTGTGGAGAAATGTCTATTTAGGTCTTCTGCCCATTTTTGGATTGGGTTGTTTGTTTTTTTGCTATTGAGCTGCATGAGTTGCTTATAAATTTTGGAGATTAATCCTTTGTCAGTTGCTTCATTTGCAAATATTTTCTCCCATTCTGAGGGTTGTCTTTTCGTCTTGTTTATGGTTTCCTTTGCTGTGCAAAAGCTTTTAAGTTTCATTAGGTCCCATGTGTTTATTTTTGTCTTTATTTCCATTTCTCTAGGAGGTGGGTCAAAAAGGATCTTGCTGTGATTTATGTCATAGAGTGTTCTGCCTATGTTTTCCTCTAAGATTTTGATAGTGTCTGGCCTTACATTTAGGTCTTTAATCCATTTTGAGCTAATTTTTGTGTATGGTGTTAGGGAGTGATCTAATCTCATACTTTTACATGTCCCTGTCCAGTTTTCCCAGCACCACTTATTGAAGAGACTGTCCTTTCTCCACTGTACATTCCTGCCTCCTTTATCAAAGATAAGGTGACCATATGTCCGTGGGTTTATCTCTGGGCTTTCTATCCTGTTCCATTGATCTATCTTTCTGTTTTTGTGCCAGTACCATACTGTCTTGATTACTGTAGCTTTGTAGTATAGTCTGAAGTCAGGGAGCCTGATTCCTCCAGCTCCGTTTTTCGTTCTCAAGATTGCTTTGGCTATTCGGGGTCTTTTGTGTTTCCATACAAATTGTGAAATTTTTTGTTCTAGTTCTGTGAAAAATGCCATTGGTAGTTTGATAGGTATTGCATTGAATCTGTAGATTGCTTTGGGTAGTAGAGTCATTTTCACAATGTTGATTCTTCCAATCCAAGAACATGGTACATCTCTCCATCTATTTGTATCATCTTTAATTTCTTTCATCAGTGTCTTATAATTTTCTGCATACAGGTCTTTTGTCTCCTTAGGTAGGTTTATTCCTAGATATTTTATTCTTTTTGTTGCAATGGTAAATGGGAGTGTTTCCTTGATTTCACTTTCAGATTTTTCATCATTAGTATATAGGAATGCCAGAGATTTCTGTGCATTAATTTTGTATCCTGCAACTTTACCAAATTCATTGATTAGCTCTAGTAGTTTTCTGGTAGCATCTTTAGGATTCTCTATGTATAGTATCATGTCATCTGCAAACAGTGACAGCTTTACTTCTTCTTTTCCCATTTGGATTCCTTTTATTTCATTTTCTTCTCTGATTGCTGTGGCTAAAACTTCCAAAACTATGTTGAATAAGAGTGGTGAGAGTGGGAAACCTTGTCTTGTTCCTGATCTTAGTGGAAATGGTTTCAGTTTTTCACCATTGAGGACGATGCTGGCTGTGGGTTTGTCATATATGGCCTTTATTATGTTGAGGAAAGTTCCCTCTATGCCTACTTTCTGCAGGGTTTTTATCATAAATGGGTGTTGAATTTTGTCAAAAGCTTTCTCTGCATCTATTGAGATGATCATATGGTTTTTCTCCTTCAGTTTGTTAATATGGTGTATCACATTGATTGATTTGCATATATTGAAGAATCCTTGCATTCCTGGAATAAACCCCACTTGATCATGGTGTATGATCCTTTTAATGTGCTGTTGGATTCTGTTTGCTAGTATTTTGTTGAGGATTTTTGCATCTATGTTCATCAGTGATATTGGCCTGTAGTTTTCTTTCTTTGTGACATCCTTGTCTGGTTTTGGTATCAAGGTGATGGTGGCCTCGTAGAATGAGTTTGGGAGTGTTCCTCCCTCTGCTATATTTTGGCAGAGTTTGAGAAGGATAGGTGTTAGCTCTTCTCTAAATGCTTGATAGAATTCGCCTGTGAAGCCATCTGGTCCTGGGCTTTTGTTTGTTGGAAGATTTTTAATCACAGTTTCAATTTCAATGCTTGTGATTTGTCTGTTCATATTTTCTATTTCTTCCTGATTCAGTCTTGGCAGGTTGTGCATTTCTAAGAATTTGTCCATTTCTTCCAGGTTGTCCATTTTATTGGCATAGAGTTGCTTATAGTAATCTCTCATAATCTTTTGTATTTCTGCAGTGTCAGTTGTTACTTCTCCTTTTTCATTTCTAATTCTATTGATTTGAGTCTTCTCCCTTTTTTTCTTGATGAGTCTGGCTAATGGTTTATCAATTTTGTTTATCTTCTCAAAGAACCAGCTTTTAGTTTTATTGATCTTTGCTATCGTTTCCTTCATTTCTTTTTCATTTATTTCTGATCTGATTTTTATGATTTCTTTCCTTCTGCTAACTTTGGGATGTTTTTGTTCTTCTTTCTCTAATTGCTTTAGGTGCAAGGTTAGGTTGTTTATTCGAGATATTTCCTGTTTCTTAAGGTGGGATTGTATTGCTATAAACTTCCCTCTTAGAACTGCTTTTGCTGCATCCCATAGGTTTTGGGTCGTCGTGTCTCCATTGTCATTTGTTTCTAGGTATTTTTTAATTTCCTCTTTGATTTCTTCAGTGATCACTTCGTTATTAAGTAGTGTATTGTTTAGCCTCCATGTGTTTGTATGTTTTACAGCTCTTTTCCTGTAATTGATATCTAGTCTCATAACATTGTGGTCGGAAAAGATATTTGATACAATTTCAATTTTCTTAAATTTACCAAGGCTTGATTTGTGACCCAAGATATGATCTATCCTGGAGAATGTTCCATGAGCACTTGAGAAAAATGTGTATTCTCTTGTTTTTGGATGGAATGTCCTATAAATATCAATTAAGTCCATCTTGTTTAATGTATCATTTAAAGCTTGTGTTTCCTTATTTATTTTCATTTTGGATGACCTGTCCATTGGTGAAAGTGGGGTGTTAAAATCCCCTACTATGATTGTGTTACTGTCGATTTCTCCTTTTATGGCTGTTAATATTTCCCTTATGTATTGAGGTGCTCCTATGTTTGGTGCATAAATATTTACAATTGTTATATCTTCTTCTTGGATTGATCCCTTGATCATTATGTAGTGTCCTTCTTTGTCTCTTCTAGTAGTCTTTATTTTAAAGTCTATTTTGTCTGATATGAGAATTGCTACTCCAGCTTTCTTTTGGTTTCCATTTGCATGGAATATCTTTTTCCATCCCCTTACTTTCAGTCTGTATGTGTCTCTAGGTCTGAAGTGGGTCTCTTGTAGACAGCCTATATATGGGTCTTGTTTTTGTATCCATTCAGCCAGTCTGTGTCTTTTGGTGGGAGCATTTAGTCCATTTACATTTAAGGTAATTATTGATATGTATGTTCCTATTCCCATTTTCTTAATTGTTTTGGGTTCGTTATTGTAGTTCTTTTCCTTCTGTTGTGTTTCTTGCCTAGAGAAGTTCCTTTAGCATTTGTCGTAAAGCTGGTTTGGTGGTGCTGAACTCTCTCAGCTTTTGCTTGTCTGTAAAGGTTTTAATTTCTCCATCAAATCTGAATGAGATCCTTGCTGGGTAGAGTAATCTTGGTTGCAGGTTTTTCTCCTTCATCACTTTAAGTATGTCCTGCCACTCCCTTCTGGCTTGTAGAGTTTCTGCTGAGAGATCAGCTGTTATCCTGATGGGGATTCCCTTGTGTGTTATTTGTTGTTTTTGCCTTGCTGCTTTTAATATGATTTCTTTGTGTTTAATTTTTGACAGTTTGATTAATATGTGTCTTGGTGTATTTCTCCTTGGATTTATTCTGTATGGGACTCTCTGTGCCTCCTGGACTTGATTAACTATTTCCTTTCCCATATTAGGGAAGTTTTCAACTATAATCTCTTCAAATGTTTTCTCAGTCCCTTTCTTTTTCTCTTCTTCTTCTGGAACCCCTATAATTCGAATGTTGGTGCGTTTAATGTTGTCCCAGAGGTCTCTGAGACTGTCCTCTGTTCTTTTCATTCTTTTTTCTTTATTTTGCTGTGCAGCAGTTATTTCCACTATTTTATCTTCCACCTCACTTATCCGTTCTTCTGCCTCAGTTATTCTGCTATTGATCCCATCTAGAGTATTTTTTATTTCATTTATTGTGTTTTTAATCGATGCTTGATTCGTCTTTAGTTCTTCTAGGTCCTTGTTAACTGTTTCTTGCATTTTGTCTATTCTATTTCCAAGATTTTGGATCATCTTTACCATCATTATTCTGAATTCTTTTTCAGATAGACTGCCTATTACCTCTTCATTTGTTAGGTCTGGTGGGTTTTTATCTTGCTCCTTCTCCTGCTGTGTGTTTTTCTGTCTTCTCATTTTGCTTATGTTACTGTGTTTGGGGTCTCCTTTTTGCAGGCTGCAGGTTCGTAGTTCCCGTTGTTTTTGGTGTCTGTCCCCAGTGGCTAAGTTTGGTTTAGTGGGTTGTGTAGGCTTCTTGGTGGAGGGGACTACTGCCTGTGTTCTGGTGGATGAGGCTGGATCTTGTCTTTCTGGTGGGCAGGTCCACGTCTGGTGGTGTGTTTTGGGGTGTTTGCGGACTTTTTATGATTTGAGGCAGCCTCTCTGCTAATGGGTGGCGTTGTGTTCCTGTCTTGCTAGTTGTTTGGCATAGGGTGTCCAGCACTGTAGCTTGCTGGTCGTTGAGTGAAGCTGGGTGCTGGTGTTGAGATGGAGATCTCTGGAAGATTTTCGCCGTTTGATATTATGTGGAGCTGGGAGGTCTCTTGTGGACCAGTGTCCTGAAGTTCGCTCTCCCACCTCAGAGGCACAGCACTGACTCCTGGCTCCTCAATTTGGGATGATTTGTTGTCTATTCATGTATTCCACAGATGCAGGGTACATGAAGTTGATTGTGGAGCTTTAATCCGCTGCTTCTGAGGCTGCTGGGAGAGGTTTCCCTTTCTCTTCTTTGTTCTCACAGCTCCTGGGTCTCAGCTTTGGATTTGGCCCCACCTCTGCGTGTAGGTCGCCGGAGGGCGTCTGTTCTTCGCTCAGACAGGACAGGGTTAAAGGAGCAGCCTCTTCGGGACTCTGGCTCATTCAGGCCGGGCGGGAGGGAGGGGCACGGAGTGCGGGGCGAGCCTGCAGCGGCAGAGGTCGGCGTGACGTTGCACCAGCCCGTGGCGCGCCGTGCGTTCTCCCAGGGAAGCCGCCCCTGGATCCCGGGACCCCGGCAGTGGCAGGCTGCACAGGCTCCCGGAAGGGCGGTGTGGACAGTGACCTGCGCTCGCACACAGGCTTCTTGGCGGCGGCAGCAGCAGCCCCAGCGTCCCACGCCCCTCTCTCGGCTCCGCGCTTTCAGCCGCGACTCACGTCCATCTCTGGAGCTCCTTTACGCGGCGCTCTTAATCCCCTCTCCTCGCGCACCAGGAAACCAAGAGTGAAGAAAAAGTCTCCTGCCTCTTCGCCAGCTCCAGAGTTTTCCCCTATCAGTTTTTAAAAAATTCTCAGACACTTTCTCTTCAAATGTGTTCAAGAAGTTCATTTACTTCTGGGATCTCAATTACATATATGTTAGATCTTCTTGCTCCTCCTTTATCTCTCTTGGCTTATCTTTTGTGTTTTCCAAACTTTTGTCTCTACACAGTTTTTCTGAATAATTTCTTCTCTGGTGTTTTACAGTTTTACATTTGCTTTTCATCTATATCAAATTTGCCATTAACTTCATCCACTAAGTACAAAATTTTGGTTATTATATTTTTTTCAATTCTATAATTTCTATGAATCCTTTTAAAAATAATGTCTAGTTCTCTGCCAAATGCTCTAATGCTAACATTAATGACTGATGTTTTGTTTGTTTGATAATACATAAGAAAAACTTCTGAAGATAATTTGAAACATAGGATGATGATATCTTTCCCCAGAGAAAACTTGTACATGTTTTCAGGACGGTGGAGGCATTATCATTAGTGATTATTATTCTGATTAGAGATTAAGACTATTTGAAGTCGGGTCTCAGTATTTATGACATCTGACCTATTTCCACTTCATCCTTACTCTTATGGCTTAGTCCATTTTGGTCCTCACCTAATTCCTGGGAGGTACCAGGCTTCCCTTCATAAAGTGGCAAACTCCAATTTTTGTCCTTCTAGCTGTTTTAATTTATTAAAAACTTTATTCCACTTTTCAGGTTCCAAGATACTTCTTCTTAAATTGGTTTATGCCCCTACAGGAAAAACAGCACCAAATCTGTCTTATCTCTCTGAGCTTCCTTTTTCTACTGGATGTTGTCCCCATATTTTATTCTTTACCTTTATTTCCCTTTCAAATATATCTTTTTTTAAAATGTTTTGCCTACCTTTTCTGGATGTACTCTGATGAAGATTAGCTCAAAAGATCTATTACCACATACAGACTTTCCAAGATGGCAGAGGAGTAGGAGGACATGCAGTTCATCTCTCCCCACAAATGCATCAAGAACACATCTACAAATGGAACAGTTCTCACAGAGCACCTGCTGAACACTAGCAGAGGACCTTGGACACCTAAAAGGACAAGAAAGATCCCCATGTAAATGGGTGGGACAAAAGAAAGAAGAAGGGAGAAGGAAGAGGAGAGGAGGAAGGACAGGACCTGCACACCTGTTGGAAAAATGAAGGTGAGGAGAGGTTCTGGCATCTGGGGAAGACCTCCTCACCAGCAGGGAGATCAGCTGGGACAGAAGGGGAGCTTCAGGAGCTCGGAGGAGAGCCCTGTAACCAGTCTGTGGCAGGTAGGACAGAGTGAGACCTACATAGATGGTCCATGCCACAGCCCTGCATGCCCCAGCCTGAGACAGGTGTCTGCCAGTGCATACAGGGGCTGGATACTGGAATGTGGGGCTTGGAGAACAGACTCGAGGAGGGGACTGCTGTTGACTGTGAGGAGACAGCCTGAGAGGATGGGAGGGAGGAGCTCCGCAACCAGGAAGGCTTGTGGAGGAAGCCCAGACTGCCACATAAGCAAAGTGCTATTGCTGGATGATGCAAAAAGGGTGGGGCTGCCATCACAACCTCGTTCTTCACACAACGGCCCCTGCTTCCACTGGCAATAGGGAGGGCTCCCACTGTAGCCAGCTAGCATGCCCCTACCATTACCTCCTCCCCCCACTGGGCGACCCACTCACCCCATCACTTCCTGATGGATTCTTGCATTCCAATCATTGTCACTGACTCAGCTTCTTCCTTCCTGAGAGACTCCTGTACTCTGGCAATCTCTGGAGCAGATTCCACTGGGAGGAACACATACAGAGGTGGGGCTGAAATTACAGCTAAGCCCCAGGGGCCACATGACTAAGGAGAGCTAAAGTCTCTCCTCATGGCTGTGCCAACTGCAGAGTTATAACCCCACTGACAGCTTCTTAAATTCAGCACCTGCAAAACATCCAAATGGACAAGTGCTTCTGTAGATGGGATGGGTCTGGCTTTAGCAGCTGTGGGCTTTGTGGGAATGTACACATGGGGGTTGGGCCAGGCCAGAGTCTGAGCAGCCTCCATAGCTCCCACAGAAGGTTCAGGTACACGATCACTGCAGTCCTGGGACCTGACCTCAGCAGATGTGCACAAGTGGCCTGGTGAAAACAATGCCTTAGAGTCACCAGGGCCAACTGCCGGGATACACACAGTTCAGGTGGGACCGAGAGCAGTGCCAACAACAGTTTACTTTGTGAGCCTGCATAGTGGGCAAAAGGGGACACAACAGAGCACAGTCACAGGTGAACAGCTACAGAGGAGGAATATTCAGTGGCTTCTCTCGCAGTGGGAGTGCTCCAATCCAGCCTGCCTCACACTGCAGATCAGAAACACAGCTAAGAAACAGATCTGGGGGCCTCTACTCCAACAACAAAGGAGCAGACCCTGCCCCTGACAGGGCAGTGACAACCACGAGCAAAGGGGAGGCCCCACTCAGTATCCAGGGAAGGCTCTGGTCACCACACCACCAGTCAAGCCCCTGTCAAGGGGATAATGGCACTTGCCTCTGGACCAACCTCACTGACCATGGGGCAGACAGCAGAAGCAAGAAGAACTACAGTCTTACAGCCTGCAGAAAGGAAACCACAAACACAGGAAGCTGGACAAAATGAGAACACAAAGAAATATGTTGCAGACAAATGAGCAAGATAGAAACCTACAAGAAAAGCTAAATCAAAAGGAGACAGGCAGGGACTTTCTTGGTGGTGCAGTGTTAAGAATCCACCTGTCAATGCAGGGGACATGGGTTCGATCCCTGGTACGGGAAGATCCCACATGCCGTGGAGCAACTAAGCCCATGCACCACAACTACTGAGTCTGCACTCTAGAGCCCATGAGCCACAATGACTGAGCCCATGTGCCACAACTACTGAAGCCCATGTGCCTAGAGCCTGTGCTCCACAAAAAGGGAAGCCACTGCAATGAGGAACACGTGCACCACATTGAAGAGTAGCCCCTGCTCACTGTATCTAGAGAAAAGCCATGCACAGCAACGAAGACCCAACACAGCCAAAAGATAAATAAATTAAATAAATAAATTAAAAAACAAGAAGAGATAGGAAATCTACCTGAAAAATATTCAGAGTAATGATAATAAAGATGATCCAAGATCTCAAAAAAAGAACAAGGCAAGGATTGAGAATATACAAGAAATGTTTAACAAAGACCTAGAAGAACTAAAGAACAAACAAACAGAGATGAACAACACAACAACAGAAATGAAAAACACACTAGAAGGAATCAATAGCAAGATAACTGAGGCAGAAGAATGGATAAGTGAGCTGGAAGGCAGAATGGCAGAAGTCACTGCCACAAAGCAGAATAAAGAAAAAAGAATTAAAAGAAATGAGGACAGTCTCAGAGACATCTGGGACAACATTAAATGCACCAACATTCAAATTACAGGGGTCTCAAGGAAGAAGAAGTAAAAGAGAAAGAGCCTGAGAAAATATTTGCAGAGAGCACTTCTTAAGTGAGCACAGAACATTCTCCAGGATAGATCACACCTACGGTCACAAATCAAGACTCAATAAATTTAAGAATATTGAAATCATATCAAGCATCTTTTCCAACCACAACACCATGAGATTAGAAATTAATTAAAGGAAAAAAATGTAAAAAGCACAAACACATGGAGGCTAAACAATATGTTACAAAATAACCAATGGATCACTGAAGATATCAAAGAGGAAATCAAAAAATACCTAGAGACAAATGACAATGAAAACATGATGATCTAAAACCTATAGGATACAGCAAAAGCTTTTTCTAACAGGGAAGTTTATAGCAATAAAATCTTACCTCAAGAAACAAGAAATATCTTAAATAAACAACCTAACCTTACACCTAAAGGAACTAGAGAAAGAAGAACAAACAAAACCCAAAATGAGTAGAAGGAAAGAAGTCATAAAGATCAGAGCAGAAATAAATGAAATAGAGATGAAGACAAGAATAGCAAATATCAATGAAACTAAAAGCTGGTTTTTTGAGAAGATAAAAACTGATAAACCTTTAGACAGACTCATCAAGAAAAAAAGGGATAGGACTGAAATCAATAAAATTAGAAATGAAAAAGGACAATGGACACCACAGAAATATAAAGGATCGTAAGAGATTACTACAAACAACTATACACCAATGAAATGGACAACCTAGAAGAAATGGACAAATTCTTAGAAAGGTGCAATCTTCCAACACCGAACCAGGAAGAAATAGAAAATGAACAGACCAATCACAAGTACTGAAATTGAAACTGTGATTAAAAATCTTCCAACAAACAAAAGTTCAGGACCAGATGGCTTCACAGGTAAATTCTACCAAATATTTAGAGAAGAGTTAACACCTACCCTTCTGAAACTCTTCCAAAAAATTGCAGAGGAAGGAATACTTCCAAGCTCATTCTCTGAGGTCATCATCACCCTGATACCAAAATCAGACAAAGATATCATAAAAAAGAAAATTACAAGCCAATACCACTGATGAGCATAGATGCAAAACTCCTCAACAAAATACTAGCAAACCAAATCTGACAACACATTAAAAGGATCATACACCATGATCAAGTGGGATTTACCCCAGGAATGCAAGAATTATTTTAATATCCATAAATCAACCAGCACAATACACCAGGTCAACTAATTGAAGAATAAAAATTATATGAGCATCTCAATAGATGCAGAAAAAGCTTCTGACAAAATTCAGCACCTGTTTATGATAAAATCTCTCCAGAAAGTGGGCATATAAGGAACCCACCTAAACATAATAAAGGCCATATATGACAAACCCACAGCAAACATCAATCTCAGTGGTGAAAAACTGAAAGCATTTCCTCTAAGATCAGGAACAAGACAAGGATGTCCACTTTAACCACTATTATTCAACATAGTTTTGGAAGTCTTAACCATGCCAATCAAAGAAGAAAAAGAAATAAAGGAATACAATTTGGAAAAGAAAAGTAGAACTGTCACGTGTTGCAGATGACATGAGACTATACATAGAAAATCCTAAAGGTGCCACCACAAACTACTACAGCTAATCAATGAATTTGGTAAAGTTGCAGGATACAAAATTAATGCACAGAAATCTCTTGCATTCCTATACACTAACAATAAAAGATCAGAAAGAGAAATCAAGGAAACAATCCCATTTACCATCATATCAAAAAGAATAAAATATCTAAAAATAAACCCACCTAAGGAGATAAAAGACCTGTACTCCAAAAACTCTAAGACACTGTTGAAAGAAATAAAAGATGTCACAGACAGATGGAGAGATATACAATGTTCTTGGATTGGAAGAATCAATAATGTGAAAATGACTATACTACCCAAAGCAATCTACAGATTCAGTGCAATCCCTATCAAATTACCAAGAGCATTTTTCACAGAATTAGAACAAAAAATTTATAATTTGTATGGAAACACAAAAGACCCCCAATAGCCAAAGCAATCTTGAGAAAGAAGAATGGAGCTGGAGGAATCAGTCTCCTTGACTTCACACTATACTACAAAGCTATAGTAATCAACACAGTATGGTACTGACACAAAAACAGAAATATGAATAAATGGAACAGGATAACACGTCCAGAGAAAAACCCACACACCTATGGTCACCTAATCTATGACCAAGGAAGCAAGGATATACAATGGAGAAAAGGCAGTCTCTTCAATAAATTGTGCTGGGAAAACTGGACAGCTACATGTGAACAAATGAAATTAGAACTCTCCCTAACACCATACACAAAAAGTAACTCAAAATAGATTAAAGACCTAAATGTAAGGCCAGACACTATAAAACTCTTAGGGGAAAACATAGGCAGACACTCTATGACATAAATCACAGGAAGATATTTTTCAATCCACTTCCTAGAATAATGAAAATAAAAACATAAATAAACAAATGGGACCTAATTAAACTTAAAAACTTTGGCACAGCAAAGGAAACCATAAACAAAATGAAAAAACAACCCTCAGAATGGGAGAAAATATTTGCAAATGAAGCAAACTACAAGGAATTAGTCTCCAAAATATGCAAACAGCTCATGTAGCTCAATATCAAAAAAACAAACAACCCCATCATAAAATGGGAAGAAGATCTAAATAGACATTTCTCCAAAGAAGACATACAGATGGCTAAAAAGCACATGGAAAGATGCTCAACATCACTAATTATTAGAGAAATGCAAAGCAAAACTGCAAATAGGTATCACCCCACACTAGTCAGAATGGTCATCATTAAAACATCTACACAGTAAATTCTGGAGAGGTTGTGGAGAAAAGGGAACCCTCCTACACTGCTGGTAAGAATGTATATTGGTACAGCTACTATGGAGACCAGTATGGAGGTTCCTTAAAAAATTAAAAATAGAACTACCATATAATCCAGCAATCCCATTCCTAGGCATATATTCAGAGAAAACCATAATTCAAAAAGATACCTGCTCCCCAATGTTCACTGCAGCACTATTTACAATAGCCAGGACATGGAAGCAACCTAAATGTCCATTGACAGATCAATGGATAAAGAAGAAGTGGTACATATATACAATAGGATATTACTCAGCCATGAAAAGAATGAAATAATGCCATTTGTAGCAACATGGATGGACCTAGAGATTGTCCCACTGAGTGAAGTAAGTCACACACAGGAAGAAAAATATCATATGATATCACTCATGTGGAATCTAAGATAAAAGTATAAATGTACAAAACAGAAATAGAGTTACAGGTGTAGAAAACAAACTTATCATTACCAGGGGGGAAGGAGTGGAGAGGAGTATACTGCAAGATTGGGATTGACATATACACACTACTATATATAAAATAGATAACTCTAATAATAAGGACCTACCATATAGCACAGGGAACTCTACTCAGTACTCTGCAATGGCCTTTATGGGAAAAGAATCTGAAAAAGTTTGGATATATGTATATGTATAACTGATTCACTTTTCTGTGCACCTGAAACTAACACAACATTGTAAATCAACTATACCCCAATAAAAATTTTTTAAAATTTATCTATTACCATTTACCAAATGCCTATCTCTATTTTTATGATTTTCATAGCTCTTTTATAGTATTACATTGTTTCTAAATTACTATATATTGTTTATTAATGTAATCCTTACATAGCATATTTTAGTTCTTTATTGTGAACAATATCATAAAATATATATATAATGTATAATAATTATATATAAATATATATTCTTTTTTTTTTTTTTTTTGGTGGTACTTGGGCCTCTCACTGTTGTGGCCTCTCCCATTGCGGAGCACAGGCTCCGGATGCGCAGGCTCAGAGGCCATGGCCCACGGGCCCAGCCGCTCCATGGCACGTGGGATCTTCCCGTACCGGGGCACAAACCCGTGTCCCCTGCATCGGCAGGTGGACTCTCAACCACTGCGCCACCAGGGAAGCCCTAAATATATATTCTTATTGGCTGTATATTTTCTTAATGCTTAAAGATGTGGTGATTTTTCTAAATTAAATTTATATACTGAAACATTGCTTAGTTAAAATGATTTTGTGATAAATTTGTTGGGTTTTATGTGTAGACGAACATATTATCTCCAAATACTGCAAATTTGTGTGTTCTCTTCTAATTCCACATGCATATTATATATATAGAAGCATATATATATATGAAGATCAACTTCACATTAAATTCACAGCTACAAATATCATGTCGACATTTAGTGTAGGCTTGTATTCTTAGCATATCACCTAGTCCTTTCAGTCTGCCAGAAGTCTATCTCATGACTTCTCTCTCCTCAAACTACCAACACCACATCCCACAGTTGACTCAGCTTTCTTTATTCAGAAAGAAATGGAAGGGAACTTCAACAGTTCTCATCAGCATATCTGCCCATTTATAAGCACAATGGCCAAATATTCTGTCTTCCTTTTTGTTATTATTGTCTCTGCTCTTGCCTAGATAATCCTCTCCACTTAAGCACCACCTCCTTGTTCCCATACTTCTTGCCTACTGAATCCATTGCTGTAGCAGCCTCCCACTCTCTTCAACATCGTTATTTTTTCCTTCCAAATTATCTTATTCCCATCAGAATATAAACATGTTATCATTTCTCACTTCTTAAGATAAACCTCCCTTTACCCACTTTTCCTTCCATCAGCCACCCCATTTCTCCTTCCTCCTTAACAGCAATACTCCTTGAAAGGGTTGTCTACTCTCATTGTCTCCGATTCCTCTCCTTTTGTTTCCTCTGAAATTCACTCCAGTCAGGTTTTAAGCCACCGTTCTACAGAAGCTACAGTTGTCAAGATCATTAGTGACTTCTATCATGCTACATACCATTATCATTATACTGGATCTGTCATGAGCATTTTCTATGGTTGATCACCCAACCCCAATAACAAAAGATTTTCCTCACATGGCCAGCATGACATTGCATTTTTCTGTTTTTTCTCCTATCTTTCTGGCCATTTCCTCCCAGTCCCTTTACCTCGTTCTTTATCCCCTGAGGACTTAACATAGAGATCCTCAAGGGTTCACTATTTATCTTCTTTACTGACACTGACTTCCTTGGTGAACTCATCGAGCATACATTTAAAACCTGTCTATGTGCTAAGGAGTTCTAACGTTTGCTCTCCAATATATAAGACCCTTATATCCAAGTTTACTTAGCATCTCCTTAGATGCTTAATAGGCATATCAAACTTAACTCCAAACTCAAATTCCTATCTTTCTTCCCCATACACCTGCTTTTCCTCAGTGAATAGTAATGCCATTAATTCAGTTACTTAGACAAAAATATCAGACAATTTTCTGGACTCCTCTTTTTCTCAAACCCCACATCCAATCCATCAGCAAATTCTTTTAACTCTGTCTCCCAAATATTCGTAATCTGATCACCTCCTACCACAGTCATACCTACCATCCTCATGTAAGCCACCATTACCTCATTCCCAGATTATGTCATTAGCTCCCTAATTGTCTCCATAATGACCAGTTTGTTCTCAATTAAGAACCTAAATGGTCCTGTTAAGGAAAAAAAAAGCATTTTTTTCTCATATTTTCCCATGTCATTTGGTGATCAGGCCTTCGTTTTCTTCTCTGAACTCATTTCCTGCCACTCTTTCCTTGGTTCATTCACAGCTCCAGCCACAGCAACAACCCTTTTATTAGTCCTCAAATGCACCAGCCCCAGGGCCTTTACATTTGCATTTTCTGTGTATGGTATGCTCCTCTCTACCTTTCTCATTTCCTTCCATCTTTGTTTATAATCACATTGTAGTAAGGATTTTCCTGATTGTTCCGTTTTAAAACTGCAGCCAATCCAAACATTTCACTTTTTGCACTTCCTATCTTCCCCTCCCTGTCATGTTTTCTTCACAGTGCTTAACCACATTCTAATATACTATATAATTTACTTACCAATTTAATGTTTATTTCTTGTTAGTAGAATGTAAGCCCCATGAGCACCAGTTTTTTTTTTAAAGTTTCATTTGCTGCAGTATCTCAGACCCTAGAACATTATCTAGAACATAGTAGGTGCTCAATAAATAGTTGTTGAACAAATGAATGAATGAACTACTCTGACCTGAGTCTTCAGTACTATTTTGAACAACAGTAATATCAGGCATCTTTTTATTATTTCTGGATATTAAATGAAATTCATCTAAAGCTTCTTTGACCACTGTGAGGTATGTGATAGTTTTCCAGTATGTAGAATGAATCAAATGCAACACCTTCTCTTCTATTTCTAGCAATCTTTTTTCTATTAGTCATTAATGTGTTAATTTGTATTGATAAGTTTTATAATGTTAAACAATCACTGCATTCTTGAAATAAACTATTTAATGATGAATATTTTTGTAAAAAAATAATATTCTTTTTTAATTGGAGTATAATTGCTTTACAATGTTGTGTTAGTTTCTGCTGTACAGTGAAGTGAATCAGCTATAGGTATACATATATCCTCCTTCTTGAACCTCCCTCCCTCCACCATCCCACCCATTTAGGTCATCACAGAGCACAGAGCTGAGCTCCCTGTGCTATACAGCAGGTTCCAGTAGCTAGCTATTTTACACATGGTAGTGTATTTACATCAACCTAATTTCCCAATTCATCCCACCCTCCCATTCCTCCTCTGTGTCCACATGTCTATTTTCTATGTCTGTGTTTCTATTCCTTCCCTGCAAATAGGTTCATCTGTACCATTTTTCTAGATTCCACATATATGCGTTAATATACAATATTTATTTTTCTCTTTCTGACTTACTTCACTCTGTGTGACAGACTCTAGGTCCATCCACATCTCTACAAATGACCCAATTTCATTTCTTTTTATGACTGAGTAATATTCCATTATATATATGCAGTACATCTTCTTTATCCATTCATCTGTCGATGGACATTTAAGTTGTTTCCATGTCCTGGCTATTGTAAATAGTGCTGCAGTGAACACTGGGGGTACACGTGTCTTTTTGAAAGATTTCTTTAATAAGTTTTTTTTTCAGTGGCATTGCCTACAATTGTTTTGTGTTGTCTTTATTTGCCCTTAGAATCAAGATTTTACCAGCCTTCTAAGACACAGTCTACAACTTTCATTGCTATTCTATTTTCAGGAACATCATGAAAAAAATGAATATTAGCTATCCTTTAAAAGATTGTTAGAACTCATTTATTAAACTAGTTAGACGTGTTAAATGTTTGATTATATTTTAATTCATTAAATGATCAATTTTATTTTTAGATTTTTTTATATTTATTTTAAAAAATCCATCCACTTAATCTAGGTTTCAAATTTGGGGGCAGAGATTTGTCATAGTCTTCTTATATTTTAAGACACATGTTTTTAGTTATTGTATTATTAAATGCATACTTTGATTTTATTACATCCCCTTTCAACTGAATGACCTTTCCAAAGAGTTCTCTCTTCCAGTTATCTTTTCCAAGAGCTCATTTTATTTATTTTAAATTGTTTCAAATTTTTTTACAAATCTAAAACTTTTATTTTTTTATATCTTTTATATACTCTGTTCTTATATTTCCAAATTCTTAAATAGAATGCTTTAATTGCTTTTACAACCATTCTAATTGTCTCCTATTTCTTAAAAAAAGTATTTTTAAAGCTAAGTTTTCCCTGTAAGTACTGCTTTAAATGTAGTTCACAAAAGTTTATATGTAGTATTTTTATTGACATTCCATTCGAAGTAAATCAACAGGCTATTTTGGAATGTTCAGTGTTTGTTTTTGTTTCTTGATCTGAGGGTTTATTTTAGATATTCTTTAGGTATTGTTTCATTTTTATCACAGTATAATCAGATTGCATAATGCAAACAGAAAATATCAACATGTGATAATGTAAACGTCAACACATCATAAGTAAAAAAATGTTTTTTATGTACTATACTTTTAAATTTGTAGAAAATCCGTACATAGAAATGTAGTCCTAACCATTTATTTTTTCAGTTATATTCATCATCACTGATTCATTAACAAATTTATAACCTCAAAGATTGCTAAAATGAAAAGACTGATTGATCTTAGCTGGTTTAGTTCCACTGTTTTAAGTAGAAATAGTCCTGTAGAAGGATGAAGTTTTGTTACTAGTCTCCCAAACTCCACTGTCATTCAATTCCTCCCACACTTAATTTTTCCTACCACAGTCAGTGTTATCATTTATATACATATATAAATGATATATATGATATATATATATATATATTTAAATCTCAGTTCATGTTACTTACAAAACCTTCCAATATCATCCCATTGCACAGTAAATAAAATCCAGATATTTACAAGGCCATACATCATCTTGTCCTGCCACTCTTCCCTCACCTATCGCATATCCTCACTGAACAAGCCAAGATCATTTCTGTCTCACTGATTTTCTATTTGTTGTTCTCTCTAGGCAAGCCCATAGGACTTGACTTAGGAAGGTCTTTGTATCTTTGAAGGCTGGTCTCTTCTTACTACTCAGGTCTCAGCTAAGATGTGACCATCTCAGAGTATCCCACTGTAGTCAGTCATTCTAAAATAGCTATCTGCACCTTCCACTAGTCACTCTTTATCATTAACTTATGTTTAATTTTATTTGTAGCACTTTTTCTATTTCAAATATGTTGATCATTTATTTGTTTGTTATATATTACATCTCACACCTCCAGAATGATATAAAAGAACAAGTGTTATTTCTGTCTCATTCTATAACATATATATTTTTCCATCACAGAAAATTGTGCTTGACATATAGTAGATGCTCAGCTAATACTGTACATTTGTGAATATCCACAATTACATCTTCTGCTCTGTGTTTAGCATGTTTTGTGTATATGGGACAGAACCAAAGCAAAGAATTATTGCAACCATTTCTTAGAAAGCCCATATGTCTCCAGATATTATTTTTGTTATGTCACTTTTCCTGGTTAACCATCTGGAAATATTCTCCTTATAGTGTTCCTCCCCAGTATTACAAAACTGCTTACATGATAAATTTTGTCTCTCAATTCTACATTAACATTGTTCACAGCACTGACTGGATATTTGATATTACTATTTTTAGATGTGATAATAGTATTATGGTATAATTTTTTTAAGTATGAAGAACAATTATCTCTTAGAGATACTTACTAGATTATTTATATTTGAAATTATATGATGGCTCAGATTTGCTTCAAAATAATCCAGGAGTTATAGTTGGGGTAGCAAGATTGGCCCTATGCTGATAATGAATCTCTTCTCCCTCCTTTTGTAAAAGTAATTTTCAATAAAGTAAAAAAAAAAAAAAAGAAAAAGTCTCCACAGCCTAACACCATTTAACCTAACCACCCTGATTCCTGAATACTAACCTATTCTTTACTCCAGCCCATTGGCCTTCTCTCTGTCCTCCGAAGATACATACTAACTTCTCTTTCAATTGCAATATGTTAATTCAATACTTATATGCAACAAGAATCCTCCCAGACTGTTTCAGCCTACTTGATGTGGAATGCCACCCTCCCATGAGATGCACTTGCACCGTCCATTTTGACAATTATTTAGCTAATGCTTTGAATGGTTATTTAACTCTATTTCTTGAACAAGTCTTTTTAAAATTTTCTTATATTCTTGTGTGCAATTCAATACACAATGCACTGAATTTCAAACAACATCCCACAAATAATTACCTGCTTATTAATTGATCCAGTCTTTTATGAACACAAATAAAGAACTTTAGATGAGAATAAAATTTCTCCCATAAATATTCAAATTATATATTAAATCTAAAATATTTTAGATATAGAGAGTATATTTCTATGGGTTTTAGGTTTTTGAGAAATTTATTATCATTGACATATAAAAATTATATATATTTAAAGTGTACAACTTGATGTTTTTATATAGCTATATTGTGAAATGATTACCACAATCCAGATAATTAAAATGTCTATCATCTCTATGTAGTTACCATTTGAGTGTGTGTGTGTGTGTGTGTGTGTGTATGTTAAGAAGATTTAAAATCTTTTCTCTTAGCAAATTTCAAGTACAATAATACAGTATTGTTAGCTATTGTCACCATGTTGTATATTAGACCTCCAGAACTTACTCATCTCATATAACTAAACTTTTGTATCCTTTGACCAGCATCCCTTTCTTCTCAGCCCTCAGCCCTGTCAACCACTATTATACTCTCTGCTTTTATGAGTTCAACTATTTTAGATTCCATATATAAGTGACATCATGAAGTATTTGTCTTTCTGTGTCTGGCTTATTTCACTCAGCATAATGTCTGCCAGGTTCATCCATGTTGTCACAAATGGCAGGATTTCCTTCTTTTGTTAATACTGGATAATATTCCATTGTGTGTGTGTGTATATATATATATATATATATATATATATATATATATGTTTATATATGGCACATTTTCTTTATCCTTTAATCTGTCAAAGGACATTTTTAGGTTGTTTCCATATCTTGGTTATTGTGAATAATGCTAGAATGAACATAGGAGTGCAGATACCTCTACACACTGCTGTTTTAAATTTCTTTGGATATATTCAGAAGTGGGATTCCTGGATCTTATTTTTAATTATTATGTCTTCCTATTGAAATAACCCTTTTATCTTTATATAATGACTTGTCTCTCATGACAGTTTTGATTTAAAGTCTATTTTGTCTAATATAAGTATAACCAACTCTACTCTTTTCTTTATTATCATTTTCATGGAATATCTTTTCTATCCCCTCACTTTCAGACTATGTGTACCGTTATATCTAAAGTGAGTATCTTGTGGATGATTTTTCACTGGATTGTTTTTATTATTCATTCAGTCTCCTGATGCCTTTTGATTGGGATATTTAATCCACTTACATTTAAAGTGATTGTTGATAAGTGAGGACTTACTATTGCCATTTTGTTCATTATTTTATCTGTTCTATATTCTTTTATTCCTCTCTTCCTCTTTTGCTGTCTTACTTTGTTATTTGATGATTTTTTGTTATTTGGTTTGATTCCTTTCTCTTTATCTTTTGTGTATGTACTATGTTTTTTCCTTTATGGTTACTTGAGACTAGTATAAATCTTGTAAAATTATAAACATCTATTTTAATTTGATGACAACCTAAGTTTAATTACATACAAAAACTCTACTTCTACTAACTTCTCTTATATGTGTTCTTAAAGTCAGAGTTTACTTCTTTGTGTATTATGCACCTGTAAGCAAATTTTTGTGATTTTAGTTATTCTTAAGCTTTTATGTTTTAACTTTTATACTAGAGATAAAGGTAATTTGTACACAACATAGTGTTATATTATTCTGTATTTGACAATATTTTTACCTTTAATGGTGAGATTTATACTTTCATATGCTTTCACATTGCTGTTCAGTGTGTCTTCCAGTCCACTTGAAGAACTCATATTTCTTATAAGGCAAGTCTAATGGTGACAGACTCCCTCAGTTTTTGTATGGGAAAGACTTTACCTCCTTTCATTTTAAAAGAATATCTTTGCAGAGTATAGTATACATTTGTCGACAAATTTTTCTTTCAGTACTTTGAATATATCATTCCGCTCTCTCCTGGCCTGCAAAGTTTATATTGAGAAATCCATTGATAGTCTTATGGAGAGGGTTCCTTCTTAAATAGCAAGTTGCTTTTCTCTTTCTGCTTTCAAAATTCTTTCACTTTTGACAGTTTATTTATAGTGTGTCTTGGTGTAGATCTATTCATGTTCAACCTAGTCAGGATCCTATAGGCTTCCTGAGTCAGGATATCTATTCCTCCCTGCAGATTTGGGAAATTTTTCATTTCTTATTTTTTAAAATAAGCTTTCTGTTCCTTTCTCTCTCTCTTCTCTTTCTAGAATTCCCATTACATATCTATTGGTTCATTTGATTGTATACCATAAAGCCTTTAGGCTTTCCTTACTCATTTTCATTCTTTTTCTCCTGGACAATTTTAAATTTCCTATATTTGACTTTACTGATTCTTCTCCTTGATCAAGTCTGCTATTGAAGCTCTCTGTTGCGTTATTTAGTTCAGGAATTGTATTTTTCCACTCCAGAATTTCTGTTTGATTCTTTTCTTTATATTTTCTATCTCTTTGTTGAATTTCTCAGTTTGTTCTTGTATTGTTTTCTTGATTTAATTAAATTGCTTATCTATGTTCTCTTGTAGCTTACTGAGCTCCTTTAGAACAATTATTTTGAATTCTTTGTCAAGCAACTCATGGATCTCCTTTTCTTTGGCACTGGTTACTGGAAGCTTATTGTGTTCCTTTGGTGGTATCATGTTTCCCTAATTTATCATGTTCCTTGTATGCTTACATTGGTGTCTTCAAGAAGCAATCACCTCTCCCAAATGTTACAGACTGGCTTCAGTAAGGATATACCTTCACCTGTAGGGAGATAACTACAGAGACACTGACTAGAGGAGCAAACAGGAGCATGCTAAAGAACTATGTCTCGTGGCATGCAGGTTTCTAAATATGGGGCATGTGGTAGCTCCAGGTCATAATGATATGGTGGCTCAGGCTGCTATGGCCTGCAATGTCAGCAACTGTGTGGTCCTTGGCAGCAAAAGTTATGGGGGGTTCCAAATGGCTGTGAGGGGCATTAGGGTCCTCACCAGCCCATTTGGGTCCAGTGGTGAACACACCTGAGTAAGCAACAGGAGCTGAGACAAGTGGAATGCATGTGTGTGGCTGCTAAGGCCAGCTGTGGGCAGGTATGCAATGATGGGAGCAAGTACTAGGGCCAGCTTTGTGTGCACATATGGTTGCAACAGTTGGCCATGGGCACAAACACAGCTGTGGGAGCCAGGGCTAGTGGCAGTGGCTGAGGCAGGTTGTGATACACATGTGGTGGCCACACTGTGTTCCAGGAACAGGGCATCCACAGTGGCAGTAGCTGGACTGGCTCCAGGGGGGTGGCAGCTCAGGCAGCTGGACTCTGCAAAGGCAAAAACTGTGGAACCCTCATGGGTGAAACTGCAACGATCCATTGTGGCTGCAATGGCTGTTGGTTTACTCATTGGCAAAAGCTACTGGGATTCTCTGCAGAGCAGAATGCTGGGATCCACAACAGTGAACACCGCAGGGTCACTGGTGGTAAAAACTGCTGGGTGTTCATGCCACAAGGGCTATTGAGGTTCTCAGTGGCAAAGGCTGCTAGGGTCCTCTGTAGAGCAGGCCACTGGTGACCATGGTTGCACCTACTGCATGGCCAATACTGATAATCTCCATCCTTCTTCTGTTTCTATCAGTCTCCAGACATCTCAGCTATGCCAATTTCCCCAACAATCTGGGTGGGGTAAAATCAATGCAGATCCTCAGGCAGTGCCCCAAAGGCTAAGGAATCTGATCATTCATCCTGCCCTCCTTTTCCCCTGTGAGGGAACTTGTGGTGGTGAGCTGTGTCAGCCTGGGGGAATACGATGATGCAAGAAAAATGCTCTTCCTACTATTTTTGTATAGTTATTCTCATGGGGTTTTTGTTGTTGTTGTTCTTTTTTCTCCACCGTTTTGCTGCAGCTACTTAACTGGACTTTTGAGTTTTGCAGAGCTATTTTCATTCAGGGATAGCTATTTAATTGTGTTCTGTGGGGAGATGAAGTCTGGGATCTCTATCCTGCCATCTTGCTGATGCTACCCTCTTCTTGTGTGGATTTTTACAAAAAAAAAAAAGTAATTCTAGCGAAACCTGGCATATTTAGTGGCTATTTTCCATTCTTCTGCTGGTACCCTCCTACTCCAACCATACTGAAATCTGTTTTGTTTCACTGACAAAAGAAAGTTCAAACCCATGTGGCATTTCTAGTATATTTATATTAATAGAACATGCCAAAATATCCATATTAAAAGGCTATGGAGGTGGTTTCTGTGTATTTCAGTAAAAGAGCCATATTTTCTACCAAATTCTCATGACATAAACTCAAATAAAACTTAACTATTTTAATGAAGAAAACAAAATTTTGCACTCTGTGTCTTGGGCAACATGGAACAGATCTGAATTTTAAAATAAACTAAAAAAATCAGTTAATCTTTCCAGTATTTCTAAATATCTGTATATTTTGTGTTTTAAAGATGTTTGAGTTTTTTAACCATGTATTTTATATCATGTAACATAATTACTAGCTATTAACTTGCTTGGACTACCTTAGATCTAAAGACCACTTGTGCTAATTCTATTTGTATTATTTCCACAATAATATTTGCTACTGCCTAATGTAGAGCTTTGACACTTGCAAAAATAATTTTTAAAAATAAGAAAAATCTTCAGCACCTTGGAATCATTAAATGTAAAATCTAGAGGTGAGAAAATTATTAAAGGTAAAGAAATAATGCTTTTTCCTAATATTTACTACTGATACTCAACTTCTCAAATGATTTTATTATGCAGGAAAGCTTCTCTTTGTTTCAGCAAGTTAAAGTGTTTCAGGTATCATTTAATACACTACCCTCCTCTCTGAATACTTTCAGGTACTTTTGATCTCTTTAATGAAAAGAAACAAAATCTAGTATTCCTCTAAACTGGCAAGGGAGAATCAGAGAAAAATAGAGACATAGCATGAAAGAAACTGGAATGAGACAGACATTCACATGATGAGGAAGGGAACAGGGATATCTGAGTATATATAGATGTGGGATTTTAATTTTTTAGAAGTATTTACAGAATTTCTTAAATATTACTTGACTTCTTACTCTTTGGTTTCATTTATTATAAAATAGTGTGTTGCTGTGTAGCAAGTACCTTTTGATTAAAACTTTCTAGTTTTATTACTTTTGGAAATTTTAGCCACTCAGTTTCACATATGCTAGATAGTATGGTTGGATACAGGCTCATGAAATTATAGAAATTTATTGACTCTGATTCCATGCTCCATGCCTCTTTGCATGCCTGAGGATATGTTACACAACAAAGTCAATAACACATGCGTGACAGTCTCAAGGACAGATGCTCAATGAGAAAAATTGTTCAACATCCAAGCCCTTGACTGCGCCCTGAGGCACTGCTGTAAAACACAGTGTTATGTGATCGGTAAAAGAAATGAATCAGCAGGACTCCATCAGCTGTGACATGTGGCATCAGGAGATGACTGTTTATTACTGTTGTGCTGAGCTCCTGACACTGTTTTCTGCTTTGGCTTTATAAATTTGGTCTCTTTGAATCCCAGATTTTTCCAACAAGCAAGGGTTTTTCCAAAAAGCACTGCCATATACTTTTGTTGTGAGAAAACGCTGAGTGTTTTCAAATGATCTTGTCCTTAAGGGAAAACTGACCTGGGGAAACCTTTTGTAAATTATGTCATGAGGAAGAAAATGAATTGTCAGGGAAAGATGTTTTTCTTGAGTGTATCTTGCCCTATTGTGATAGTGGCAGATTTTTTCATGGTGGTCCTTTCTCCACAATAGGTTAGACACACAGTTATCTTTGGAGAAAGTTTTGAATTATGACATTATTTTAGGGGTAAGGGGAAGTTATTTGATTTACATTTTATTGAGGTATATAATTCCTTACCACTATAACAGTATAAATAAGAGTGATTCTTTAACAAGTGCATGTTTTTATTAATAAGTGGGATATCTTGAAGTTGCTCTAGACTTAATATGTGATGTGCTTCTTACTGTAACATCTAATTATTTCATTAAATGAAAAATAATATAAATATAAAACTTAATTATTATATATACCAGTTTCTACTAAAAAAAAAAACTGTGCTTAATTTACAATTAATTCTAGTTTTTGTAGCCAAAAGTTGGTGACCCTGAATCATATTCAAATTCAGTATTCTCCCAAAGTAGATAGGGTATGTATATACCTTCTAGTTGTCTTTTATCCCATACATTTTGCATATTTTAATAAACTCTTTGCAATCAAAGTAGTTTGAAAGACAAAATAAATAACTTTAGTGAAAGAAAGTGGAGTCTCATAAGTTAAGAAAATACAAATCAGAACACAGGAGAAAAATTTTGCTTCCACATCAAACAAAAATAAACAAGCAAATAACTCTAGATCTAAGATGTTGAATAGTTCCCACACAGCCTCTAGATATCTCATAAAAAGTTTCTGTTGATAATATGTATATATACACATATTTAAAGCATGACACTGAAAAGTTTTTAAACTCCTGTGTTTCTAATTATTTTTTATTTCCAACTACTACACAGGATAATACTGAACCCATGAAATCAATTGAATAGTTTCAGTTTTATCATATAATAATAATATAAATGGAAGAATTCATGGAATTCATTAACTTGTAATGAACAATTTCAAATAAGTGAATAGGCAAGCACATACTTTTAGCCTCTTGCAGAAATAAATCTTTTCCAAAGATAATGACAGAAACATATGGATATCATTATGGAAAATATGTATATTTAAACAATATGCTAAATAAATACTACACAATAATTTACATTTACTGATAAACATTTGTACCTCAACTACAATTTCTAAACTATATCCAAAGTAAAATAATGTGAACTCAGAGCCCCAATGTGACACAACCCATAGACTAACAGCAAAATATACAAAATCAAAGTTCAAATAAAAATAGTTTTTGACAGAATATTATACCATCATCTACAATCTCTTCCTCAGGCCATATTTTTATTTTATAAGATAGGAAATAAAGCAAATGATGTATGTATTATAACTTCTTATACATATATATTTAAAAATATATATTTTATCAATCACATATTCGCAAGACAAAACATTATTGGTTACTGCACTTAAACCATGCTTAACTCATACATGCTTTCTTTATAAAATCTCAGATGCTAAAATTGTGCTATATTCAACTAGATAGAAATATACGAAAAATAGAAACACTCTAGCTCCATCCGATAGTTGTTTATTGTAAGAGTTAACAAGGAAAACCTGCAGTGTGACAAGATTTGAGATCATCTTACATAATTTGATTTTGTTGAATTAGTAGTGATAGAAATATATCATTTTATTACTACATGACAAATCTGGTGTCCAGAGATTCAACATTTAACACACTAGTATCCTTCAAAAGCTACAGTTACAACTGTATAACTCCTACACAGAAGAAAAAGAACTCAATGAAAATCTGGATTACAACATTTCTATTCTTGAGATATTTTTGATAATTTCCACAAATTTTTAAATTTAATCAAAAAAGTTAATAAAACTCATAGTGTATAAAAAAAGTTGAGGTTTTTTTCTCGTTGTTTGTTTGTTTGTTTGTTTGTTTTTTAATGAGTATTCCTGGTATCTTTAGCACAGTAATGAATTTAGTGTTAAATAATCTGGGATCAAATCTCACCTGCAAGAATTAGAAAGAAAGTTACTTACCTAGGCTGAGGCTAAGTTTACCTATATGTAAAATGAGTATAATGATATCTGCCATGCCACTTTTAGGACTTTTTAAAAATCAGATAAACTGCTACTATGAAGCACTATGTGAACTGTAAAATAATAAATATGTTATTATTTTATTAGCACTTTCACTAAGAATGTAATAAAATGTTTATGTTATTATAAATTCTGCTACTTATACACTTCAAACACTAATTTATTTCTGTAATTTTCAGTTCCTGGAGGCATATATCATTGAAATTATTTTCCTATTATTATAATTATATTAGTAAAACTACCCCTCAAAATTATAGTGTACCAGTTTTAAGTAAATATTTTAATTCAGCATGGTAAATAAGTATCCATAATACTTTAATTATTTACAAATCTTCTTTTTCCATGGTATCACTTAGAATTTTCAGATCTTTTTTATAAAAGAAAAAGAAATAATATGTAATTTTTATTTTAATGTGCAGTTTATCAATGTAGTCTTTCTCAGCTAGGCCAATCTACTGTGTGTATGTAAACCATACAGGGAAGAGAAATGTTTAGTCTTGGATCTACTATGACATATGATAGATTTTTAAATTTATATTTTTTGTTTGAATGGAGACCACTGCACACTAAGAAATTAACAAAAAAAATGGGTCTCTGGTAGAAGTAAGTCAAATCCTTATTTCATGGATCTACCACGACATATAATAGGTATTTAAATTTACATTATTTGCTTGAATAGGGATCACTGCAAGCTAAAAAAAAACAATAAAATGGGTCCCTGGTAAAAGTAAATCAAATCGTCCTTTGAACTTCACAGGATTCCCACAGCTGAATGTATATTAAAAAGAAGCTCACAATTCCAAAATTATAAAACAGTATAAGCAAAAGTAAGCAGGCATAACACCAACATAATTAGACCACCAAGTACTTCAACTAGCAATCCTCTCAGATAAAACTATAAGATAAATATATTTTAAATAATAATGAAATACAGTAACCATATAAAAACTTAAGAAAACACCTCATAGAAAACATGGAAGATATTTGAGAGTAAAATAGAAGCATGGGTCAGAACACAGGGAGACAAAGAAATAGAAAATAAGAAAGAGGGGTTAAATAGCATCAAGGGTAGAATGAAGAAATCATTCTATTCAAAAAATTTTTGAGTAATAGGATTTCCAAAATGAAAGACTAGACAGAATTCAGAGAGGCAAAATTTAAAAAATAATGGTTGAGACATTAACACATTTAAGGTCATTTCATAGTGCAACAATAATTGGATATAATAAGTGAAAAATAATTTAAACCTAAATGTATAGCAACAAAAATTATAGAACCTCAAGAGAAAGGAGAAGTTAAAAGCAACTAAAGAGAAAAGATAAATTACTAAAGAATTATGAAAAATAAAATTACTCTGATTGGTTTCACGAAAAAACAGTGGAAGCCAGAAAAAATGCAATAATACATTAAAAGTGCTGAAAAAATAATTTTTGATAATTAATATATGCCCAGAAAAATATCAATCAAGATGAGAATAAAATTAAGGTACTTTCAGGGAAACAAACATTGAGACACCTTGCCATTAACATACTGTTACTCACAGAACTACTAAAGAATGTACTTAGAAATAAGAAACCAGAAAAAGGACTGTACTGAAAACAAAAAATTAAAAATTCATATCACTCATTAATATAAATATAAAAATCCAAAATAATTCAAATTCCATACTATTTTTAAGAAATGATAATTTAAAAGTTGTCTCTATCCTAGGAATACAAAGATTGGCTTTAGTTAGAAATTCTAGGTATGACTTTCACTATATTGTCAGATTAAAGAAGGTAAACATGACTATCCCATTTAATATAGTTAATATTTCAATAAAATTAAAAACTCATTCATAACAACTCTTAGTAAACTAATATAGAAAATAATAAGCATGATTAACCTACAATAATATTATTCAAAATAAGGAACATGAGAAGCCATATGTTTAAATTAGAAATAAAAAGTTGTCTGCACTCACCATTTCTATTCAACGTTGTCATTTGCTGAAGGAAGGAAGAGATATAACTCCATACCAATAGAAACTCCAATCTACAAGAAAGCATAAGACAATAAAAATGACAATTTTATGGACAAATATGAGATATATATTTTTCCTTCTCTCTTCTTAATTTCTTAAAAAGAAAAATGACTCTTTGAAGCAAAATTATATTGCTTTACTACTGAATTTTTAATACAGATAAACCTAATACATATGACAACATGTCACAAAGGATAAGAGAGGATTTTAGATGAAACTAAACCATTACGTGTCTCATACTTTACATAAAGTAGTCCATTATTGCTCATAGGGCAACCTCCTCAGAGTTCCCTGGGTGTAATCTGAAACTGGTTCCCATGTGCAGAGGGCTGAGGTAGACTGAAAAAAGAGGCAGACTACTCCAGATGGTAGGTTGCAGGTTAAATAAGCAAGGGAAATTACATATGAGGCTTGTCTTGGGCAGTCACAAAATGAGTAGACCTCCACACCTGCCTGCCAGAATTTTAAAAGTTTATACAGAGGTCTTAACTGGGTTCAGTCACATATACCATCCAGATGGTCTCAACACCACATTACTATCTGAAGGCTGTGTTCTTGGGCAACTTCTCACATGCGGAAGGCAAACAAAGCATACATTTCAAGGACAGGGAAAGAGGTGACAGTGTTTCTATTGCCCAGGTCAAACAGCGGTCATGTCCTCTCAATGACCTTCCTCAACTATTATAAAGACTAATTGGAACTGTGATAAATTATAGATGTGTTTTATAATTTTTAGAGAAAATACTTAAATATAATATAAATAGTTATAGCTAAAATAAAGTAGAATATTAAAAAATATTTAATCAACACAAGTTAAAATAAGAAGGGATCAAAGGAATTAAAAATTAGACAGAATAGAGAAAAATTATAAAATGAGAAACCTATACCCAACCATAGCAGCAATTATATTAAATATAAATGGACTAAGTTCTCCAAATAAACAGCAGATTATCAGACTAAATTTAAAAAGCAAGATCCATCTATATGCTATGTGCCTTTCAACATAAAGCCACAAATGAGTTGAAAGTAAAAGGTTAGAAAAAGATAAACTATGCAAACAATAAAGGGAAGAAGTCTGGAGTGGCTATATACACACAAGTAAAAACAGACTTTATTCCCAAGAAATACTGTCACAATTAAAAATAAAATTTCATGATGATAAAAAGGCAAAATGTACATAATTACAACATGCAAACACACAAAACAATATAACATTATTTCTAGGTACATATATATGTAGTAAAAGTGCAAGTAGTTTTGACTGGTCATAACATTTATAATAGTGTTCATCTCCAGGAGGAACAGAAAGACTGGTTCCCGGAGGATGGGAATATAAAAGTCTTTCACTTTATTTGTAATGACTATTTTAGAGACCAAAGAAGATCTGAGGCTAAGAGAACTCCACTTTTTATCTTGGCTAAGTCTCAAAAACAATGTTGAATTGAAAGGAATAAGGAAATTTAAAAAAGATACATGGAATGTGATATAAATAATGGGAAATTATAAAACTTGCAAAATAACATATATACTCCTTCTGAAATATACATATGCACGAAAAGTATGAAACATATGTAGGAAGATAAATACTAAATCCAAATTGTGTTTGCCTCTGGACAGAATAAATTTTAGAATAGGGAACGGCACACATGTAATTTCAACTATAAAAATAATTGATATTTCCTTAAAAATAATCTTTGGAAAAAAAAGCAAATAGTATACACTATTCAGATGTCACCAGCCTAGATAAAGATGCATGGATACTCATTATATTATTCTCTATATTTTTCCATTTGTTTGAAGTGTGCGTGTGTTCATACTAGAAAGAAGAGTGAAAACTGAGTTTCACATGTCAGCTCTGTTAGGTCTTCATCAGGAATAATATAAGCTAAATGAACCATTTTTTTCTAGCTTCTGAGAGACTTTGCATTGGTTTTACCAGCCTCATAATCAAACAAAGCATCATTAGCAGAATAAAATATAAAATCTACTCTTGCAAGGTCCATCATTGCTCTAGATAAATGTTTTGATCATCTAATAATATAAGACATCTGTTTCTGGTTCTACTTTCTCTAACCATCAAAACCGTTACGGTATCTAATATAGTTATTACCTTTAAAGCAATTATCACCTACAGGAAAGTACAAGAGTAACTTCTTCAGCAAATAAATTAAACAATGCCATCCAGCTGTTTCCAAAGCAAAACTAGCTTGCTGGTCAGTTCAAACTGTTGATTGTTATCCTGATGGTAATGAAATAATCATATTACATGAAAGAACCATAATTGGATTAGATGAAAATCAAATGTGCTGACAAATCAAGGAAGACTCTGACCATAGTATCATTAAATCCCTCTACTTTTTCAATACAAAATTTTTTTTTGGTCGACATATATTTTCTTTTCATTGTGCTATTTTACTATGTAGAGGTAAATACTGATGTTTCAATCTATGAGAAGTCACTTAAGATATGATATTGATACCTTTCCTCAATTCCATTATCATTCTCCCTTTTTTTATTAAACAAAAGAAAGAATAGGACCATATATGCCTGTAGTATAAATCAGTTATTCCATGATCTGTATCTTGAAGTGAGTAGTGGGTCCAAGGATGAATACATAGGTAAAAACTCAACAGGCTGGACCAGTTGAATTCATAAAGTAAAATATGGGAATATATGGATGTTTTATCTCTTTATGTGATAAAAATACAATATTGCCAGAAAATGTTTTCTGATTAAATATTTTACTCACATTCGTTACTCAGGTAACACATAAAAATATAAAATAAATTTAAAAATAACAACACAGGTAAAGATGACTATCAACTTCAAACTATAATTATGAATTTACTATATACACTTCTAGGTCATTTTATACATATATGTGTGAATGTGTTTTCTTTCTCTCTCTCTCTCTCTCTCCCTCTTCCCCCTCCCTCCTTCTCCTTTCCTTCCCTCCACTTACATAAGTGATACCATGTTGTAGAAATCAGCTTTCAGTTTATAATTTTCACTACATAAAATGGCTTGAAGATACTTAACTGTTAATAGTACCACATTTTAGCAATTTCTTTATTGACTATCTTGGTTATTCTTATGTTGCAATATGACAAACAATATTTTAATACCTTTGCTATATATGGCTCCTTGGGAATATAGCAAGTGTTTCTCCAGAGTAAACATGAAAACACATAATGCCAAGTTACCCTCTAAAATGACTGTAATAAATGATACCCCTACCAACACCGTACAGGATTGCTTATGTTCCTCTGCACTCAGAAACACTTGTTACTTGTCTGTTTGTTTACTTATTAAGCAAACTGAAAGATTAAAAAGATAAAACATGAAAGAAAAAGATAAAACATGAATTTAATTTCCAGTGAGATTGAGGACTCTTTAAATTTGTTATTGGTATTTTGTATTTCTTATGTAAATAACCTGATCATAACTTTTGCTTATATTATATTACCTTGAGCTTTTTATTGTTTGTTTTGTTTTTTTTTTGATTGCTTGAGAGGAAATCTGTATATATTCTGGATAGTAATCTTTGAGAGTTTTTAAGGCATTGTCATACCATATTTCCAGCAATACCATAATGTTGTCAGTATTGAGTGTACGTAATTTCTCCAAGTCTGTCATTTGTCATTTACTTTGTTCTGAAATTCAAAAATGATTATATAATTACACTTATCAGTATTTTCTTTCTTTAAGAAGAAAACCTGTTACTTGTTGAAGAAGAACTGCCTTACCACAAGGTCTAAAACATTTCTGCTTTATTTTCTTCAAAAACATGTATAATATCACTTACAAATTACCTTGTTTATTTATGTTTACATTTTTATCTTTAATTCACCTGGTGTTTATTTTCTGCATGTATGAATGACCTGGGGTAGGTGTCAGTAGACAATGCTCCACAGGTCTCTCATTTCTGCATGTCATGCAAGCAAGGCAGTAACTGCCATATGTTCCAGTCTATCTTCAAGGATGTTGGTACCGTGAACAGTCTTGGCATATGAGGACAATGCTTCCTTCCAGGGCACAGGACAAGCATGTTTACTGACCACTATATAAGTTCCCTAAGAAAAGAATCCCTCTCTGTAATGCAAATCACTTTGTGGCAAATAGCCTCTGGCCCTCTTTGTGAAAATTTGCAGGATATGAGCACTGTGTAACTGACACAAAAATTATAACACTCTGGCCACTGTGAATGTAGTGATTAATAAAATGTACTTCATCTCTGGCCCCAGAGGCTCATTTCTTCTGCCAGCATCAATGAAACTACAGAAGGCCAATATGTTAGCTTATAAGCAGAGGGAAACTACAGACCCTTCACATTTTTTGAGGGTTTGGAAACTAATTTTATGTTTTTCCAAATCAATACCAATTACCTTAAAATGATTTCTTCTAGCCTTTTCCTAGTGAGTTGAAATGTCATTTTGGTCATGTATTAAATTTCTTGAACTACTTTATTGCTTTTAGTACTGTATCAGTTGATTCTTTAATCTAGGTGAATTTGAAGGCAGTTTTTACAATGGTGATAGAGGCTGGAGAAACACAATCTTATTCAATATCTGTTTAACTTCCATATTTTCCTCCTGCAAAAGCTAGAATAATCATATAAACATGACAATCAAAGGCCAAGATAAATTAGGATACTTGGATAATGCAATTTTAAGAATCTTAGTGAGTTCTAGGTTCTTTTCTTAAGTATGCTATGTCCAGTGGTAGGCTGCCAAAATTTTAACTCTCTGGAGTAAAAGGTGTGGGAAGAAGGTCTGATTAGCAGCATTTTCCATTCACACAGTGTAAATACTCCCATCATGACCAATTCCAAACCACCAACATGACATCATTGAATATAGAGTTAGGAATAGATGAACAGTAGCATACCATAAAGCAGTATTCCCACATGGCAGATGCAATAGATGTAAATAAACTCAGGCACATATAGTATAATAATTAGGAAACAATGAATGAACAATGAATATGGTTTATTATATATTTATATATTTATTTTTTTAATAGTAGCTATGTTTAACAGCTATTCACAAATTCCTGAATATTTAACAATCAGCTCTCATCCAGAATAAGCTGACTCCAGAATACCACTCATTGTCCAAGGACATTGAGGATACTGGATGTAAAATCTCTAAGCCACAGTCTATGATCTTCTAGAGAGCGTGGAGAACAGAAGTGATGTCAGAAAAATAAATGAGAAGAGTTTTAATTAATCATTCTACATTCAAATAAAATGCATACCTCAATCATGTAATTTACATTGACTTTGAATTTATTTCCAGGACAGAAAAAAAAAATGAAAAATATAATAGGTAAGTTTCATTCTCAATGTATTATCCAACAGTCTGATTATATCTTTTTCCTAAATTCTGCTTCTAATAGGACATTGGTGAAAGGCTTTGGAAAATTGGAATGACTATATCTTTCAGTTACATCCCATTCTGTTGATTCATAGATACTACCTAATTTATTTTTATTTTAGGGGGATTAACACACTTGTGTCCACCATGCTCCATTATCTGTTTTGACTCTGTCTCTGAAGATTTGAATGAGCTCAGATGAATAGTAACTGGTCAAACTCTAAGACCAAGCATTAAAACTTCCATTTCAAGAAGGAATATCCTTGAAAAGGTTCTGAGTAAAGACAACATCAGTAATGGAAAAAAAGAGTAATAACCTTAACTCTAGTGTGTGCTACCACAAATGTAGGAGTTCATATGACAAACATAACTAATCTTGTTTTTAAAAGAGAGAGCCAAAAGCCACTTTAAATAATCAAATATTGATGCCCAGCCATGAACTCTGAAACCAAGCAGAAAACATGGCAAAACTTGACCTAATTTTCTTCAAAGAAGAAATAGGATTTCTAGAGGTTTCTTTTTAATCCTTTAATCACTGTCTTCCTGCACATCCCACTTCTTGGGAGTCGAGGAAGTTGAAACTTATTTTAACTGGGCAATGGAATCAGGAAGGAAATTTTATAAGGAAGCTAATTAAAATTATAAACTTACAGGAGAGAGCTGGGAATGACTGATTTTACACATCATAGCCAAACACAACAAGGAAAACTAAAGAATTTTTTTCCCTTAATTTAGGAGTAGGGAGTGAAGAAAGTTGAGACAAAGAGACCCCATGGAGGCAAAAACAAGCATATGGAAAAAGTTACTTAAAACATAAATGCTAAACTATACCAGAACATTCAAAAGGCAACTTATTTTTACATTCAAAGGCATGAGAAAGGAGAATGTAAATGAAGCAAAAAATAAAGATGAGAAAAACAAAATCAAGTCAAATGGGCTTTTTGGATGCTTGTCTAACTCTTATTTTTATGTTAAAGAAGAACTTGACTTAATGGAAAGAAAAGAAATTATATCTTCAATGATTTTAAAGTATCTCAGCCATCACGAAATCCAGTGCACTGACTGACATCGTTTGAAGTGTGATTACAAATATAGTGTCTTAAAATTTGCATGGCTTACTAGATGGATTAAAAATAAATATAGCTTTGATCCCTAAATCTTCTTAAGAGCTATTAAGTATTTTAGCTAGTAAATGCTGTTTTTTTAAAATACTCTAAGTATTTCAGTAAGCTATGCTTTTGATAACAGCATTCTGCTGCAAAGACCTAGATATAAAATGACTTCTTAAAAAATGAATTAATATAATTAACTAAAAGCTTTCATTTTGACCTGAGTATAATGTAGTAGTATTTTTCACAAAGATTGCTTATGGTTTTCATGAATAGAATTCTGTACTCTTGTTGCCAATAAATACTACTCTTTGTCTCACATTTTATTTTCCTTGACAGGAAGAAAAGCACTTAAAAATACTAAGAGGGAAACTGAATAAAGTGAGTCAAGGGGTATAATCAAATAATCAAGAAGTAAGAACCTGGAGAAATCACTTAGTTTACTCTCTTCTAATTAAAAAAAAATTGAGAGTTAACAACTGTAAAAACTTTCCGAGTGACATAAAATATTATATTGGAATTTACATGGTTTGAGATTTCAACACAACTAATTGAGTCCTAGTCAGGAATAGAATTAGGTGTTTAAATAATGATTATTTCTTCTTTTGTTGAACTATATTAAGATAAATGTAATTACCATATCACATATAAATATAATCCCATATATTGAACATAGTAAACCCAAAGCAAGAAGTTTCTATTATTTTTTCTACATTGAATATCTCATTCTTTGACTATTATATGGTATAGTAATATTCAAAGATGGCATTTCTATTTCTCCTTGCTTCTTTCATACACAACACCAGAAAATTCATCTGCTACATATGAAAAAAAAATCTAGTTCTTGTTCTATGTTATATTATGCTACTGTTAGTGAGGATAACATGGAGATAGTTGGTTTTTCTCCCAGTAGGCATAAACATTCCATTCCTATTTGGGTTATCCCCACATACTAATTGGTTTTTTAGATTTGCACCAATAAAATACACTCTTTATGGTGTATTTTATATATTGGGCTGGCCAAAAAGTTCGTTTGGTTTTAAGTAAAAATAAAAGACACATTTTTCGTCTTCACCAAGAAATTTATTGAACAACGTATTCATTAACCAAACAAACTTTTTGGCCAACAATAGTCCTATGGCCATTGACAAATGCAGAGAGTTGAGTATCCACCACCACAGTCATAATACAGAACATTTCCCTTACTCCACAGTTCCTTCACACTGTCCTTCTATAATCTTCATGGGAGTGTTTTTGACACTATACCAACTCAATCTTGTAGTTAGTCCTAATTCTAGATATTTTGGTTGTGTAAGAAAATAAATTCCTTTATAAAGTTTAAGTTTGGATCATGTTTTTTGTCACTTATATCCAAAAGATCTCTAACTGATTTGAAACCCAAGGATGAATAATTAATAAAATTAAGATTATTTAAGCTTACAAAAATAGAGGTTTTAGAAAATGAAATCTGTCTTTGAGTATTAAAAGAACAAAACGTTGTTAGCTCAGGTTGCCAAACTAGGATCAAAATTTGAATGAGATACTCAAGAGAAAGTAGAAGAACATATATCCAGGATTTTGTGGGAAAAAATTAAACATTCTTTGGGATTTAGAATAAAGTTTGTGCCTTCTAAGATTAAAGACCTATGATTTTTATAATTCTATGAAAGTTTGGTGAAAGAAGTTATGAGTGAGGAATTCAAAAAACAGGGATTAAGAAGTTATACAAACAGCAAGCATCGAGGTAACCAAATACTATGGCAAAATGAGGACAATAGCAGAATAAAAGGAGCTGAGGGAAAGAACCAGTGAGGGAAGAGTATGAGAAGAGCATGGTTGGAACAGTCCTGATTTTCGTAGTTGTAAGACCTGGACCTCAACCTCTTAATATGTGTTTATATGAACATGACCAAATCATTTAAATCCTCTGGTATCCAGATTTTAAAATGAATAATAATAATAAAATCCCTATGTATTTCACATAGTTGCTTTCAAGACCAAACAAGATGATCCATTTGTAAGCCTGTTTTTGAATTATGATGCTTTTTCATGAGCATGGCATTATTTTACCACATACTATTATTATCTTACAGGAAAGTTAAAAAGTGGCTAAGTATAGATATATAACATGGAAGCAGAAATATTTACCGAGAGCTTAGCATAACTAAGATAGAAGACAAAGTTTTGAGGTTGTGTGTAGTGGACAGCATTTTTTAACTTAAGACTGTCCTTACCCATATTGATCTTTTCATGCAACCCATGTTTGAGTGAAATTATATCACAGCATTCAGTTCGTCTTTCCACTGTTCTCCCCAAATCCTCATTGGTCCCAGGAATAATAGATGGTATCAACCATCTTAGGAGTTTTATTCATACCCTGAGTAGCTTTTCATGCAACAGCAGTGAACTCTCGAGTTGCACGGGAACATCCCTAGCAGTGAGAAGACTGCGCACAGACAACTGACTAGGCCCAGAGTTGTGTTCCAAAGGCAGCTGTGTTGTTCTTCTTGAAGGCAAGGAAAACTTAGACATTTGGAAGAAGAATTCCCAGCTATGGAATTTAATTGCCTAAAAAGTTGTTCATAAAAACCTATTAGCAAACCATAGAGGAGGCTGAGTATTCCTCAGCTGGGATCATTTCTTTTTCAGTGGCAAAATGAATAGGGTGTTTTGTTTGGATTAGAATCACATGAAACATATTCATATCAGGAAAATTCATTAAAACTCTAGATCTGAGAATGTATATAGTACTGTAGCTAAGCAACTACAACAAAAAAAGTTTTATTTGTCCAGGAAAAGGTAAACTGAGACAGGACATGTGATTGAAAATATATGCATATCCTAAATAGTTGTACACAGAACCACTAGCAAAAACACAAAGAAAATCCAGGCTAGTCTGGAATATACTTGAAAGAATGAGGATGTTATAAAAGGCAACTATCCAATGGGCCTAAAAAAGAAATTATATGACTCGTGCATCTCTTTAATTGTGAAATTAGAGTAACATACATACAGTTTTTGATAATGGAAATATAGAAGAAATCTACCACTAAGTGGCATAGAAAGGTCAAAAGGTGGTACACTAAAAATATATAACTAAACAAATTAAAAAGATAAGTCAAACCCTTAAATGCAGTCACCTCAAACCTTTCTACTCTATGTTCCCAGCACCTTTCCTACATTCCATACACGTGCCCACACGTGCACCTAGAGGTACAGCAGTCATTAATTTCACTTTGCGTGAAAAATAACAATGTGATGGTGACATATCACAGAGCATGTTGAAAAACAAGTTTTAGCTATGGAGGTTATGTTTTACACCTATTTGCAATCATAATGCATTCAAGTCACTTTACTGATTTGCTCAGATTTTACTTAAAAGTGTAATATCAGTTACTGTTTATTGAAACTCAGCTGGGTAGGCCAAGTCAGCCATGACACCAAAGAACAACCATATCCAGTCACTGTGGATCTGTAGAAGGAATGGGAAGAAGAGGACCTTTCCTGGTTTCCCTAGCACCAGACAGAAACCACAAAATAGTTTCACAAAATGGCTAGAACTCAAAATGTCAATGTTAACCACCTTTTTGTGCTGCGGGGATTGTTCTGGGGTATATGAGAAATGTGTTCATGATCTAACCCTTTCTACATGTTTTGCTGGTGATCTTTGCCAATGTTCCATCAGGGAGAGCAAGGGGAAAGCTCTGGCTGCTGCTGGCATCACCTGAGAGTGCTGAAGGACTTGGGACTGAAGCTGCAAGTTTCTGTGAGAATGGTGGGAGATCATGGTTAGCGTAGCCCTGTTTTATTCAGGGTAGTGAAGTGCGTCTTTTAGGTTTTACTTCAACTTCCTCATTCACTGGGATCTAAACATAGAACCAAGCCAAGAAGTATCTATTCCTTGCCACTCTTCCCATTCACCACATAAGTCTCTCTGTTCAGCTTAAATCCATTGTGCCTGGAAAATTATTCTGATACAGTTAGTTTGTCATCATAGTCATCATAGTCACTGTTAGTATTGTTCTGCTGACAGATTCTTCAAAACTAACTTCCTGCCACTTTATCAGTTTGCCAGATATATGGCCAAAGTATGAAATCTTTTCCAAAAGGCTCCTCAACCCAGTGCAAATGAACTTCTTTTGGGGCTTGTCTTATCAGCTCACCAAATATACCCAGATATGCGTAAGTCCCAGCAAGGGGCTGAAGGTGTGGACACAAGCTAAGATCCTTATTATGCATATGTATGTTTTGGAGCAAATGATTGGACTCCATTTCTATGAAGGTTAATCTTTTCACATCCATTCCATACTAAAAACACTCTCTTGGCTACCCACTGCTTGCATTAGCATTTAGTAAAGTGCATTTCTTGGAACTTATGTCAATGAGGGGTTCCAGGAGAAAAAGTTGGATAAGATCGAGAAGGGCTATTTGCTGTTGCATATCTCCCTACTGGAATGTTCAAATTAGCAACTTAAAACCTTTGCTCATCTAGAGAATTTTTAAAAATTTTTCCAAAACCAATGAACTTTTACCCTCTTTAATGAATCTTTCTCTGACAACCTCTTGACCAAATTATTCTCACATGCATATGTGCTAGTTTTGAATATATACATTCTGCTATCATTACACATGCTGCAATGTATGATTTTTTCTAATTTTTACATTTCTTTTTGAAACAATTTCAGATTTATAAAAAGTTGTAAAAATAGTACAAAGTATTCCTATTTACCCTTCGCTAAGCTTCTACAAAAGGTAACATTTGTACAACCATAGGAAAGTATCAGAATCAGAAAATTAACAGTTATACTATGCTATTAAATAATGTATAGAAGCCACTAATAAACCACTTCTCCCACTAATACACATTTATGATCCAGGATCCAACGGAGGATCTCACACTGCATTTGGATGTCACCTCTCCTTAGTTTTCTGTAATCTGTTACAGTGTTTCTTTCTTTGGTTAGGTTTCAAGGTCTTGACACGAAAAAATGGCCAGTGATTTTATGGCCAAGTCCTCATTGTAATGCTTCCCCATGATTAAATTCAGGTTTTGCATTTTTATAAGAATTCCACATAAGTGATGATGTTTTCCTCTCAGTGCATCACATCAGGAGACAGGTGGTGGCAATGTGTCTATTACTGGTTGACTGAGATGGTGTCTACAGGTTACTCCAAATAAAATTATTTTTAAAAATGTGTTTTTTCCTATGTAATTAATAAGAATCCTTTAGATGTATATTTTGAGACTATGTTATAATCCTGTGTCCCATGATTTTTCCAACTAATTCTACCATTCATTGATGTAGCAATTATTATTGTGGTGCTTGCCATACAGTGATTTCAATTTCCATCATTTCCTCTCCATTTATTTCTTGGACTTTTACTCTGAAACTACTACAATTTAACTTATTTAATCAATTAGCTATAACTCAGTGAATTCACAGATTTTTATTTGTTTTTAGGAATGACATTCATTATTATAATTATTTATTTTTTGGCTCTAATTATTCCAAATTTGGTCATTGGGAGTTCCTTCAAGTTGGTTCCTGTGTCCTTTCAACATGCAGGCTTATCATGAACTTTCCCTGACCCAGATATGGATCAATCACTTCTCCAAGTTAGTCTCATTCTTTTAATTAGAGAATGGTATCAAGCTATAGAAATCAAGCTATGGAAGACAGCGAACTCAATGTTCCTCGGGCTTTATTTCTTCTCGGTGAGAAAAGCTAGGAAACAACATGTATACTCATATACACATATATCTGTATATATCTAGTTCCAATTCAACACCAGAGAATTCAGTTTAGTATTACTTCTTTCCATATTTGTAACTCTTTTCTCTGATTGTGATAAACCTCCAGTTTTCATTATCCACAATATGTTTGCACACAAAGTAGCTTCAGAATTGCTAACCCATAATGTCATGAAGAAAAATCTACTTACTATAATATCATATTTGTGTCCATTCATTTTTGTCTTTGGCTTTGCAATACCAAGTCAAAATGCTCTTTCCCAAAGTTAATTAGGTGAGTGTTTTTCTTCTCTAACCCTTCAGTACAGTTATGTTAATTTTCTGTACCACAGTTATGTTTGTTCATTACTAATTTTATTCTAGTTTGGATTCTCCCCATGTCCTGGTTAATTTTAATTATTTATTTATATTTTACATATGTGAAATATTACCAACATACTAAAAGCCAAACTAAGTAAAGAAATATGCTGAATGTCATCCTTTCATCATTCCTTCTATACCATATTTAATCCTTTCTTCCCATTCTTTCCTCCTGTTTTGATTTACCTTCTTTAGCTAACTAATCTCATCAGTTTTTGGTTTACCCTTCCTGTATTTATTTTTGCTCAAATAAGCAGATATCTGTTACTTTTTTCTCAAAAAACAGGATTTTGATTTAATAGATTTACTGTCTTACTATTCTCTACCTCATTAACTTCAGCTTTTATCTGTACTGTTTTTTTATTAGTTTCTGCTTTATAACAAAGTGAATCAGTCATACATATACATCTGTTCCCCCATCCCTTCCCTCTTGCGTCTCCCTCCCTCCCACCCTCCTACTGTTTTTGTTTTGTGCTTTCTTTTGATTTAATATTTATTATTCTAGTTTTCAACTCAATAATTATTCATTATTATTTTTTTCTTTTTTACTACTAATAGTTTTTAGTGAAAGGAATTTTTAATGTATCCCATAATTCTGATACTATTTTTAAAACATTCTCTTCTATCAGTGCAGATATTTCAGTGTGGTTTTGTTTTTTTTTGTTGGTGGTGGTGGTGGTGGAGAGTAACATACGTATTCCAATTATTCCATTCTCTTTAGTCTTGTAGGATCCTAAGTTTTCCATTTTGCTTCTTTTTCTCTTCAACACCCAGTTTCCAGAGCGTGCCTCCTTCTTCCCATTTGTCTTCTCCTTCACCAAAAACTATGCATCCCAAAACCTATCACATCATATCATGGATATTTTTAAGTCCCTTCTCTATATTTTATCTTTGATTCACCAGGACACTTTTAAAATATTTTCATCCTGAGGATGGACTAATTCTTTCTGGTGATGGTTTCAGATGAACTTCAGGCCTGTCTCTAGCTCCCTTCTTTTCCCTCTCTCACAGTTAATCTCAGTCAACCTTTGCTTGGCTTCTGCCACCACCAGTCCAGCATGAGATCATTCACTAGAATTGGGTTTCCTTTTATTTACAGTTACATTGAAGTTTGGGCATTCTTTGACTTCAAGCTATGCTTGAAGGTGCAGTTTTTGTGTCATTTTACTTTTTGTAATGCTATTCTGTATTATTTGGGGGGAAAATAATGAGAGATGCAAAACCTTGGTGCTGCCATTTTCTTCAGATATTTACATGTCTATTGCAATCATTTTGGTAGCTACCTGTCACACCATCTATCATTCATACTCATTAGTTCCTTGAGGGCAGAAACTACTTTAAATCATTTTTATATTAGCAGAATCTAGGCTCACAAAAATGTTAGTTGAATCGAAGTAAAGACTCCTGATGATTTATGTCTTTCCCTGAGTGTCTATGGCAGTTCTTGCCAGTTTGTGATGACCTGTGTGGATACAGGAATCTTTGGGAAAGTATAACACAGTTACTGATATTTTAAAAATATACTTAACTGATGACAAAGTGAAATACATTCCAATTTATAATGTGTTGTTTTCAGCTTAATATATGTGAGAGATTATTATTATTATTATTATGGCTAACTTATTTGGCACATGGGTTGACTCTTACCAGTAGCATATAGTGTGGGCTGTCTATTCAATAGTTTTTTTTTTCTTCTTCTTCTTCTTCTTCTTCTTTTCTTCTTCTTCTTCTTCTTCTTCTTCTTCTTTTCTTCTTCTTCTTCTTCTTCTCCTTCTCCTTCTTCTTCTTTTCTTCTTCTTTTCTTCTCCTTCTTCTCCTTCTTTCTCTTCCTCCTCCTCCTCTTCCTCCTTCTCCTCCTCCTCTTCCTCCTTATCCTTCTTCTTCTTCTTCTTTGTGTCTGTTGAATCCTGATTTTTGCTCTGGTCTTCATCTTTCCCACATTTGACTTGAGGAAATAATGACTGCCTTAGGTTGAACAAGATCATCCCACTCCCCTTGACTGCTTACTGAGACTTGAAAAAATTCCACTGGAAAGATCTCTGTGAAATTCTGTTTTAATTATAAATATGGCTACAAGGAAAAAGATAATCCTTTTTCTGTTCTGCATGTGAGAGTGTAAAGATGGGATATTTGGACCTGCTGTGATCATACTATAACCATGAGGGAATTAATATTCTAAGATTTGAGTGAAAAGAACCTGAGTTTTTGATGAGATCCCAGAAATACCAAGTTGGAGTTTTAACCAAACTTGAGTCTTCCTTGAGATAAGCCTTCAGACATTTTATTATGTCAAGTAGTAAATTCCTTATTATTTAAAATAAGTTGAGCTATTTATATATTATATAAATTATATATATATATATATTTCCCTGCTTTTTTGAGAACACTTCTTTTTATTGGTGTTCCAGCAGTACAATTGAGATAATTTTGAAGTGGTAAATGCTGAAAGCATAAATATGCCCTGTAATTGTGTTGCTTCATACTGTTTTCACAGGGAAGTCAACCCCAGTGTTAATACTTCTATTTGTAATATATTATATATAATATATTATATAACATATATATTTCCCTGCTTTTTTGAGAACACTTCTTTTTATTTATATATTATATATATTTATTTAGGTTATTTATTTATTTATAGTTTTTTATCTGGCTACCTAACCACAGTATGCTTCAAGATAAAATCAAGTCAGAAAAAACCTTAGTGCTTTCAGAATTTCAATCCCTGCTTTTAGTTCCAGCACATCTGCAGGAGTAATAAGTTTTGTGATTTCTTAGAGTCTTGTGGTTAACCTCACAGCATGGAATGAATTATCTACAATTCCATCCTTCATTAAAACACCCTTTCTATGAAACGTGTCAATGAAGTCAGAACCTAGCTGGCCACAGACAACCAGAGCACTGACCATCCACTTATTTTTTTTTTTCATTATACCCCTTAATTATGGCAAAATACAGTCATTCATTCCCAAGAATTTTAAACTGTTTATGTTGTATTCTAAACTAAAAACACCTATAATATTTTAAACAGGGTGAATATATACATGTATCAAAGTTAAATGCCATACAACATGGATAAACACAAATAACTTTGACCTCAAATGAGACTGGATGATTAAATTTAATCATTCCTCTCTCAAACTGCACAAATAGTTTCCTCTGAAGCATATTTAATAATATTGTTAAAAGTCTTTAATTCCTAACCATGCCCACAAAATCTATAATCCCCAAAGATTGTTTAAATTTGAGAGAAAATGAAGGAGACTCTCACTTCAAAAGTTGTTTCTCAACATTAATTCCACATTTTCACTTCTGAGCACATGCAAATGACCCTTCTGCTACTCCCAGTTTCTCCCTTTAACCTGTTATTCTTCATGAGTTTGGTAAGAAGGAGAGAGTTTGGGTAAAGGCATTCTCCTCTATTTTTTAAAGTCAATATCTCTACTATTGTGACATAATCAACCATAAGGAGCCCCAAACAAAAAATTGAACACTTGGGGAGATTTGCCAAAGGTCATTGTTTAGACTATAGGTGAAGACTGTAGTTAGGAGTCATTATCTTTCAACAGCTCTTTGAGATAAACAGATATATATTCAGTATGTAATAAAAATAACAAGAGAACTTGCAACTGAATTGAAATAGAAGTCCAAAACTGAGCCGAATGCTCTTATAAGTAAGAATTCTGTGAGGAGTCAGGGGTTATACTACCCTTCAAAACCTTTACAATAGTTCATAGACCAATGTAAAGACAAAGAAAAAACAGTTAAAAAAGGTGTTTATACAGCCTTTGAATACTTGAAACATTCAAATCTCACTTCAAGAAGAGACATATAGTTCTCCTTCCTCAAAAATATGACAAACTTTTCTGGGTACTTTAAAGGCTGTTAATAAATAACTCTATCCAATTTATATAAATTATATTAAAAGGAAACATATTTTCAAGTTTAAATGATTACTTTGAACAACTCAGTGCATGTGCCAGAAATAATTATTAGGATGCCAAACCACATATCAAAATCAGGTGTTTATTTTTAACTTAATATCTACTACTCATCTCTTTTACTCCCTATATTATTCTGGAATTTATTAATATGTTTTATAATATTTATGATGATATTCCTAGTCATTAAATGCAAATTTTTCTTAACTTGTAATACTTTCTACAAGTGTATTTGGAGGTGTAGCTTGATAAAGAAAAATATTGGGTTTTTTAAATGAAAAATAAGAATATTACTTAATGTGATTTACTACCACAATGTAAGGACTTCTAACACAAGCAAGCATAATCAAATTGTGTTAGAAACTATTTTTATACAGATTTTGTAACTTTCTGGAATTGATTCTTACCCATCTAACCAAAAGAGTCTTGAGAGGTTTTTTTTTTTGGCACTGATAGGAGTCTTGGCTAAACAGTACCATAACTTAACTCCCTTCTCCTGTTCCATAAGAATTCTTGTCACTGATATATGAAAGAATCCTTGGATACATTCCTGCTGTTCATATTCTCTTCAGAGTGGGGATTAGGAGTCATCTGCATTGATAACAGATTTATGCATTATATATAATTTTCTTTACTGAGCTTTCTTTTTCTTTATAAATGATGGAAAACTTACATAGTATTTTGGTTAATTGTCCTTATGTTCAAGTAAATTCTTTTGCATAACTGCAGTTTGTGTTCAAATAATGCCTCCCTTATGCTGCTGGAACTGAAATATATAAATGAGTTTTATTTTTAATGCAAATGAATTATAAATAGGCTTTGGGAGAATAAAAAGATAATTTTCAGGCATGATGGCTAAAATGGTAGGGCTTCCTTAACATTCTTTTGAATTACCTAGGTTCACCAAGGGTTTAATACAAAACCAGCGAAGATGCAAATTCAGAAAGTCTGGATTAAAAACTCTAAATCAAGACTGGGTTACTGCCTGTGACAAGCAAATTATATTTTTTTAAAGATTAATTAGAGGATTGGTTCTATATGACCTTGGTGGGGGAAGTAGGGTCTTTGGGACAAAATCATTTCTATCATGTCTGTGCCTAGCACCTATGTGCTATGCTAAATGTCATTCCCCTCTTCCTTCTAGTATTTGAGCATTTTCACCCAAGCATTTGTTTAAACTGTGAAGCGTGCAAAATCAAGAAGAAAAAGACCCTTAAGAGCATTCATGCCATTGGGATTTAATCAAAGAAGGCTACATCACCTATTTTCTGATAGTCATCCCTGATCCGTCCCCCCCTGCACAGCCACATTATCACTTCTCTGCTCTTCTTAGGACAATCTTTCATAGATCTAACTGCCTCACATTTATTCAAGTACATGCATTATCCAGCCAGTTGAATCACAAGCTCCTAGAAGTTAGGGAAATTTATCTTATTCATCTTTCTATCTTACACATCATTTTAAAACATATTATATTAGAGGTGATCAAAACAGGTTGAATATTATCCGATTTGAAGAGTAACTTTAAAAAATCATTTTCAGCAACACTTCAAACTTTTATCAGAAATTAACAACACAGGACAAACTATTTCAAAGCTATACGTTTATTCAGTTATCCATAAATAAGTAAATAAGAACACCTATGCCATTTTGACCCAGTACACTTTCAAGATTGGCCACAAAATCACTATTTATCTTCATACTAATAGCTTAAATGTGTTTCCCTCTAAACACACTGCTACAATTTAGTTTCAGCTCTCCCAGGAAAAAACATAATGAGAGTGTACTCATTGTACGCAGTGCAAATTAAACCCAGAGAAAAGTTACTACAAAGAACATTTGCACACATGCCCTCCATCCCAGGTTCCTAGAAGATTCATTAGGGCATTCAGCACCAAAAGAAGAGAGGCACGTTAACAATTTAATTTAAAATCCTTTGGTAATTTGCAATGGAAACTTATAAGAGCTGGATTTAATCTAAACTGTGTTTCAGCTCCAAAATGTAAAAATACAGTTTTCATCTTATATTTCAGGCAAGAATACTGAATACTGAATACCAATGAGTTTGGGAACTGGGATTGAACAATAGTAGAAAATACCTTTTGTGTAACCACTTCTGAAATTCCTCACTATATTAATAAGTTATCCTTAGCTTTCCTGTGATTCTTTAAAACATATGCCTCAAATACCAAAAGGTACTTTTTTTTCCTTCTATATTTATGGAGTTGCCAATCAGATAAAAGTTTCAGAGGGCTGCACGTTTAAGATTAATAGAAGCATATTGATGGAATTAGGGCTCCAGGCCTTCAAGAGTACTGCTGTCTTCAGTAATTCTTAACCAAAGATGAACCTTCCTTGCTTAGTATCTTGACTAAATCTTTTTCATTCCTGACAGCCTTCAAGAACTTGGATTTTCAAGAATTTATCCTGATACACTGAGTTATCCTTGTATTTCATCCTAGACCAGGTCCTATTACCTTACCAATGCTCTGTTAACACCAGAACCCTAAACTATTCTTGGTGAGAACACATAAGAAGTGAGCCCTTGTACCAAATCAAAATAACTTCTTGAAGCAAAAGGTTACCTGGTACTATCTTCTATTTTAGTGACTCTACATTTTAGGATAAACAAAAATCATCTGTCGTGAATATTTAAGATTCCGATTGTGGCATCACACTCAAAGAGATTCAAATTCAATAGGTTGTAGGGGAGGCCAATGAATCCGTTATTGTAAGAAGCCCCCTGGATGACTCTGATTCATGTTAAATAATAGACTGGTCAATCCTTTGAACCACACATGGGAAGAACAGTACCTGTTTAGAACACAAAAGCTCACGTCTTCATCATTTTACCATTTAAAAAACACTGGTGTTAATGTTTCTAATAAGGCATTTCTATCTTAGTTCCTTAAGCTCTGTAATAATGTACTATATTGGCTTAAAAACTTTTGAAGAAATTCAAGAATATTTGAAAAGAACTGTCATTTTTTTCAAATGTTTCTTATTAGAAAATATTTTAAATTTAACACATTATAATGGTGCCTCTAACACTCTACAAGCTGGACAAAATTATTCCAATCATTATAACTATCATAATGATACATAAATTATAAGGTTGCTTTCATTTCTTTGAGGGAATACTTACTTTTTCATAAAATATAGCATTCCTATAGCTATAGTGATATCTAAACTGTTGTCACAGTTGATCTTTTTTGTGTGGCTTGAATAGGACCACTTTTCTAAAAATGATATTTAGTTTTTTGTCTTAATACCCCTTAAATGGATTCTATTTAACAATATGTGGTTATCTTTAAGTATGCTTCTCACAAAAACCTTACAGAATGTATTTCAGCCCCCTAAAATGAGTACAGCTATAAAAATAATTGCATGTAGTATAAACAAACACTGGTAGAGAAATAGAAAGACTTAAGGCTTAAGGTAATAAGCAAGTCAATTACCAATTCTGAAACTATTTATCTATCTATAAATGTGGAGAGTATGGAACAATAGTAACTGAGCTATAGAAGAGTGAATGAGGGTCTAGACACAGAGATGCATTTAAAAGATGGAGCTATACAACAGTGAAGTATCATTATCACCAAATATGTAATTGTAGAGCAATTTGGATAACAGGCCATAGTAACTGTTCAATAGTTAGACAAATTGCTCTAAAACATTTTGGTTTTAGGATTCCATTACACTCTTAAAAATGACTGAAGACACGAGTTTTTTAAATGTAGAAATATATCATATTGGAAACTAAAATTGATAGATTTTTAAAAAAATATTTATTTATTGTCCATTTATTCGTTTAAAATTCTCCACCTCAGGAGGTAGAGCTTAATCCCCATCCCTGACCCCCAAGTATGGGCTGGAATTGAGTGACTCACTTCCAAAGAACAGAATAGAGAAATGGAAAAATAGTAACTTTAGAATTAAAGTTGACAGGCACTGTCTTAAACAAGTGATCAAGGTTAACATAACAGTTAGTTATGTTGATTTCCTGACATGATGTAGGTACATCATAATGAGAAGGGTACTTTATCTCAGTGCTAACCCTCCACAAAACCCATGACTCCAGTCTAACCATGAGGAAACTCAAATTAAAGAAGATTCTATAAGATACTTCAACAGTCTCTTCAAAACTGTCAAGGTCACACAGAAAATAAAGACTGAGAAATTGACTCTAGAATTACAACTAAATGCAATGTGGAGTCCTGGACTGGATCCTGGAATACAAAAGAACACTAGTGAGAAAACTGATAAAATCTGAATAAAGTCTGAACTATAGTTAGCAGTAATGTATCAAAATTAATCTCTTAGCTTAATAAATGTACCATAGTATTGATATATTAATATTACAAGAAAGTGGGTGAAGTACAGAAATTCTCTGTACTGTCTTTACAACTCTTTTATAAATTTAAATTTTTTTCTAAAATAAAAAATATTTTAATGATTCAACAAACTAAAAAAAGCAAACACATAACAATAGATACAGAAAAAGCATTTGACAAACTCCCACAACCATTCATGTTAAAAATTCTCAGTAAACTAACAATAGAAAGGAAATTTCTCAACTTGGTAAAGACTATCTACAAACAAACTAAAACCTACAGTTAACATCATACTTAATGGTCAGAAGCTTGAAGCTTTCCCAGTAAGAGTAGGTACAAGGCAAGGATATCCCCTCTCACTACTCCTTTTCAACATTGTAGTGGAAGTCCTAATTGAAAGGAAATAAAGGGTATACCTATTGTGAAAGAAGGCATAAAACTGTCCTTGTTCACAGATGACACTATCATCTACACAGAAAATCCAAATGGATCAACAACAACAATAAACTCTGGGACTAATAAGCAATCACAGCAAGGCTGTGGGATACAAAGTTAATATACAAAATTCAGTTGCTTTCTTATGTACCACCAATGAACAAGCAGAATTTAAAATTAGAAACACAACAACATTTACATTGGCATCCAAAAAATATAAAGTACTTATATATAAATCTAACAAAATATGTAAAAATCTAAATAAGAAAAACTATAAAACTCTGATGAACAAAATCAAAGGAGAACTAAATAAAAGAAGAGTTATTCCAGTTCATGGATAAGAAGACTCAATATTGTCATGATGTTAATTCACCCAAAATTTATCTATAAATTAATGTAATCCCAATCAAAATTCAAACAAGTTATTTTATGGATATCAACAAATTTATTTTTAAGTTTATATGTAGAGGGAAAAGATCCAGAATAGCCAACATGACACTGAAGAACAAAATTAGAGCACTGACATTAACCAACTTTAAGACTTACTATAGAGCTATAGTAGTCAGTAAGTGTGGTATTGGTGAAAGAAGAGACAAATAGATCAATGGAACAGAATAGAGAGACTAGAAATAGAACGATATAAATATAGCCAACTGATTTTTGACAAAAAAGCAAAGGCTATACAATGAACCAAAGATAGTCTCTTCATTAATGGTGCTGGAACAATTGGACATGAACGTGGAAAAAAGTGAATCTAGGCACAGACCTTACACTTGTCACAAAAATGAACTCAATATGAATCATAGAACTAAAAGTAAAACACAGTACTATAAACTCCAAGAGGGTAACATAGAAGAAAATCTAGATGACCTTGAGTATGGTAATGCCTTTATAATACAACACCACAGACATGATCTATGGAAGAAGTAATTGGTAAGCTGGACTTCATTAAAATTTTAAACGTCTGCCTGTGAAAGACAATGTCAAGAGAATTAGAAGAGAAGCCACCACTGTGAGAAAATCTTTGCCAATCATATACCTCATAAGGAGTTTATATCCTACAATTCAACAACATACACACAAAAATACAATTAAAAAATGACCAAGGACTTCACTAAATATTTCTCCAAGATGATATACAAATGACTAACATACATATGAAGAGATGCTCAATATCACAATCATCAGAGAAATGCAAATCAAAACCATAATGAGATATCATCTCACATCCATTAGGATGGCTACTACAAAAAACAAACAAACAAAAAAAAAACAGAACAAGTGTTGGTGAGGATATGAAGACACTGAAATAGTGCACCTGCTATAAAAACAGTATTGAGGTTCCTCAAAATATTAAGAAGAGAACTACCATACAATGCTATAACCCCACTTATTAGTATATCCAAAAGAATTGAAAGCAATTCAAAAAAATTCTGCAACCCAAGAGAATTTAAAGCAGGGTCTGGAAGAGATATATGCACATTTATGTTCATAGCAGCACTACTCACAAGAGCCATGAGGTGAAACAAACGCAAATGTCAATTGATGGATCAATAGATAAACATTGATATATATAAAACAGAGTATTATTCAGCCTAAAAAAGGAAGGAAATCCTGTCACATGCTACAACATGATTCAATCTTGAGGAAATTATGCTAAGTGAAATAAACCAGTAACAAAAAGAAAAATACTGTATGATTCCACTTTTATGAAGTATCTAATATAGTTAAATTTGGAGGGATAGAAAGTAGAATGGTGGTTACCAGGCACTGCAAGAAGGGAGAAAAGGAGACTTGTTTTATGGTAGAGGGTTTCAGTTTTGCAAAATGAAAAGGTTCCAGAGATCTGTTTTACAACAATGTAAATATACTTAACACTACTGAACTTAACAATTTAAAATAGTTGATAGTAAATTTTATGTTTATATACTTTTTACTACTAACATTATTAAAAAGCAACTAATACTAAAAATTAGTTGCTTAAAAATAACTGGACTCTAAAACAAGATCAATGAACTTTTCACTCTCTGAAAAATCCACTAGTCTATCATGCAAGTTTTTAAAATTATTTATTTAATTGAAATTAAATATAAAAAGATATTCATAATTTGGTATTTCCACTCCTGACTAAAGAATATCAGAGACATTCCTTGAAATTCATATTGGCAGATTATTAAGGTTGTTGTTACTTTTTTCTACATACCTATAACATAATTGTAATATCATATTAAGAGGTATTCTTTTGTGTATATGAATTTCAATTCTGGGTAAGGATAAAAGCATATAAATGCCCCTTCTTCTTAAGAAACCCATGAGTAGTACACCTGAAACTAACATAACATTGTATGACAACTACATTCCGTTGTCAAATGGAAAAAAACTGAGGTCAGGAGCTAAATCTATTTACTAACTCCCAAGTGGAAACAATATCTTTTTCTTGGCTATATTCTAACAGCTGATGCTTGACTCAATATCACTAAGCAGCAGCATGGAACTTGCCTACGTTAGACATCAGAATATTCCTCTTGTACAAGTTGCTTTGTTGTTGTTGTTGTTGTTTAGATGTGGACCACTTAAAAAATCTTTATTGAATTTGTTACAATATTGCTTCTGTGTTTTATGTTTTATTGTTTTAGCTGCGAGGCATGCGGGATCTTAGCTCCCTGACAAGGGATCCAATCCAATCCACAACCCCTGCACTGGAAGGTGAAGTCTTTAACCACTGGACCACGAGAGAAGTCCCTATAAGTCGTTTTATTACAAGTAATAATTTTGATCTTACTTAAGAGAATAAAGTGGTTGTGTTTTTTTGTTTTTTTTTTTTTGTTTTTTTGAGATACGCGGGCCTCTCCCGTTGCAGAGCACAGGCTCCGGACGCGCAGGCTCAGCGGCCATGGCTCACGGGCCCAGCAGCTCCGCGGCATGTAGGATCTTCCCAGACCGGGGCACGAACCCGTGTCCCCTGCATTGGCAGGCGGACTCTCAACCACTGCGCCACCAGGGAAGCCCAAAGATATTGTTTCCACTTGGGAGTTAGTAAATAGATTTAGCTCCTGACCTCAGTTTTTTTCCATTTGACAACGGAATGTAGTTGTCATACAATGTTATGTTAGTTTCAGGTGTACTGCTTTTGTTTTTATAAAAATTTTAAAGAGGAAAAGCCAACCAGACTGGTTACAGAAAAGGGAAGAAATAAAACTGTAAGGTTTAGAATCTATGCTATTGTCTACATAGTAAGAGTTAAGAGAAAAGTGATGTGAATTTGGATAGTTACAAATATGGATCCCCAAATGAATACATATTAAGGAAAGAATAGGAATTCACCAAAAAGAACTGGATAGAATTTCATTACATGAAAAGGAAGCAGTAAATGAAGGCACTGAGGTATGGGAAAAAATGGCTTGTTTAGGAAATTTGTGTGTTTTGTTGTGACTAAAGACTAAACTCTGTGTAGTAGAAATGTAAAAGATTACAACGGAAGTATAAGAACATATCATAAATTATTTTCTTCAAAGAAGTCTGTATTTGATTTTCTAGCACTATAATTTCCAAACCCTATTCTATAGATAGACCTTTTAATCTACAAATGCCCAATGTGAATTTCCAAGAGGTAAATATATAATTCACAATTTCCTAAACTTATTATGCTTAAGCCATCTAAAATTAGACAACATCTTAAAATTGATAGGTACATTTTCTGTAGCAGTGTTGCTTTTGAACCTTCCCCCACACAAAAAAAGTTGTTGGTGTTGCTGTTTTAATAGATCATGTGTCATAAAATCTATGGAGTTGTATAAAATGGAAAGAAGACAATATTTGGCTATGCAATTTTTCCTCTGTTTAACACCTATTAATAACTTACTGAACTAGTGTTCCTTGATACAGTTTAGAACAAAGTACTGTAGGAATTAGTTCCAATCTTTGTTTAGTGGGTTTTTCAACTTTTATCTCCTAAAGCTAACTTAGCCATTGCTATATATTTTAAAAAATTGATGAGTTTGAGCAGTAAAGCCTATAATAATTTCTCCAGAGTCTAATACCCTCTTTGGGAAGATTCAGTTAAGCATCATCAGCTGATGAAATATCTCACAAGTGCTACCATATTATAGAAATAATACAAGTAGAAAACCAAATTTCTGGTTTTCATGTCCCACATCTTATTGGAAGCAATTAATTAATTTCTCCCAGGTCCAGTTTTTCTACCATATAGGGATTTTGAATGTATATATGTTGGGAGGAATTAAGGAAAATAATAAGAATTGAGTTGTTATTTGAATTATATTACTTTTAAATTGAAATTATATTCAAGATAAAACTTATTGTATAATTTCATAAATCAGTTACAAAGATTGTGTCCTAGGTTATGCAAGAAGGGAATAGCCCTGAAGCTAGGAAGACCCTACAAATTTTCATATCATGAACTCCAAATGAACCTATAAACCTTTCTGCACTGACATGAGTAATGTGAAGCTCAAGCAATGTGAAGAGGAAGGCATTATGATAAGATGGCATCCTTAGAGAATTTACTCTTATGAAAACAGTCAATCTGGGATTGATTTTGAATGGTATAGCCAGTATTTATCATGGGAGATGAGAATTACTGAATGTAAAAATAGGGTTGTAGACCAAGGGAAGTAAGTTTAATTCATTATAGTGTTTGCCATTAAGACAACAGAACATGTTATTTTTTTCTTATAAATATCCTTTCAGTTTGAAACTAATACTTTTTTCTGTGTTGATCTATATTTTACTGCATCAGAAAGTCACACTTATTTCCATAATTTGAACATTTTGAATCGAGTACATAAGGATGGATAATCACAAAGCCAGTGGAATGACACATTTGGCTACCAATCACCTTAAAGTCATGTCTGACTTCTCTGCCTAGAATCCATTTCAAACAATCTGTGAGGATACACTCAACAAATTTCCTGTGTATTTCACAAAAAAGAATATTGAAATGTACAGTGATATGGTTCTGGAAGATTTTGAAGTCAGTTTAGGACTGACTACTACTAGCTTTTTTCCTTCTGCTTACACTCTTCAAAGCATAGTTGTGGGTGAACATGGCAGATTACTGGAAAGTTTGACAGAGTCAAAACAAGGTCTCCCAAGGTGAGGCTGAAACTAAGGTGTTTGTCAAATTGTTCACTGACATGGTTAGTAAAACATCATTTGGGCTAGCATGTCCTGTTGTGACTGCCTTTCGTGATATATAAATAAATATCATGGTCCCTAAGAATTGTTTTATATATTGAGTCATATTCATTTCCATGGTGCCACTCTGTTTGGTACTTTATTAATCACAGGATAAAGTAGTTGACTGAAAGTAGCTGAGATCCAGTTCCTGACCACAACCAACATAAAATCTAGCTAAACATGTACCCACTAAGTAAATGAATTATCAAATTAAGTAGCATATGAATTTATGTAAATTAGAAGCATAAATATAATATAGAGCAATGTAATGACTAGTCATGTGGGTTTGCTGAATATGAAGCAGGCAGAATTTGATAATGTGAACAGCAAAGAGAAAATAGGAAGATTGACATTTGCATCTGCAAAGAAGAAAAATGCAAGATTGAGAAGTGGAAAATGATATCCCTGATAAGGGAAAAGGAAAAATACAATAGCTTGAAAGCTACAATCAAGGGCAGTAGAAATAATTCCCTTTTGAATATGACAAATTTAAGGCAAAGCTAGTTGTTCTACTCTAAAAATGTGGTATTGTCTTCTATATAAGCAAAATCATGGAAAAAGAAGAAAATCTGGAATTTTTATTCATGTGCAAATGCTATAAATTCCCTAATAGATGGCATGGGTACAAAAGGAGAAGACAGGAGAGGTCATGAGGTCATGGGATGGTTAGTATGTTATCTTTCAATAGATTTGAAACATATGGCAAGGGACTTTAAATCAGTGTTTGAAAGTAAAATATAAAATAGTAGAAAATATATATACAAGTTAATTATTGAAACTTTTTTTCCTGACATGATCTTAGAATCAATTTTTATCAGCAACATATACACAAAAATCAGTTTCATTATTTCTATGTGACATTTTGGAATAAAAATGTATATTATCCAGCTCATATATGCTTCCTGTGGATGAAGCATGTATCCAAAGGACTTTAAGCCATTTCAAAAAGTATAAACAATCCACAAAAGACTAATAATTGCCATCACTGGAGTTATCCTGAAAAATATGCAGTAGAATCCAAAGGAGCAAAGGTGGTATGATTAACTAAGCTTATATCACCCTAAAACAACTACTTTGAAGGTGAAAATACATTTGAATCACTAAGTTCCAGCATGATAGCTTAAAAAATTATTCACTTTACTTCGTATTCCTACCTTTTATTTTTAAAGCAGAAAAAAAGAAGATAACTTTTGCTCTCTGACTCAAATCCTTTTTGAAATGCTATAGGTTAATAACTAAGTTTAATTTTAAAGTTGTATCTTTTTTGACAATTCTGTGAGTTAATTCCTAAGATAAAGAGTATGCGTTCAGCTCTTTTACTTTATATTCCTTTTTCTCCTGACTTCCTTAGCTTTACATGGTCAAGATCTGGTTTTCCTTGCAAGTCACCTGAGAGAATTAAGTTTTGCCATGGTTCACGAAATCAGAAAGCTAACTTCAAAATCTTCTTACCCTAAAGAGATTGCATACAGTTTAGGAACTTTAAACATAATAATCAGCAGTATGTTTTCAATTCTAGAGGGGCTGCAATGAGGTCTGCAGTCAATGACACAGTCTTGTCTAGTCTGTCGCTGTAGGTAATGGTGCAGAAAAAAACAATATATGACGCATGGCAGATGAAGAGTGAAGACTGAGAATCAAAACAGACTGAGCTCTTTATTCACAAAGCAATTGAGCCATAGTAATCAATTTACCTGTGACCAAGTGAGTGTTAGGAGGGGAACATTCCAGGGACCCATTACATTCTCATCTTGGGAATCACAGGATCCTGCTGACAAATATAGCACAAAAACAGGAGAATACCTACCACTTCCAGCCAGGAGGATCTAGACTTCTTCATCAGCAGGTGCCTGGTCCCCTTAAATAAAAGAGACTTTCTTTTTTTTTTTTTCAATGCTTTGAACACTTCTTTGTTTGTGGTTTTTTTTTTTTTTTTTTGGTTGCACTGGGTGTTAGTTGTGGCTTGCCAGCTCCTTAGTTGCAGCTCGCCAGCTCCTTAACTGCAGCACATGCACTCCTTAGTTGTGGCATGCTAACTCAGTTGCAGCATGCATGTGGGATCTAGTTCCCTGACCAGGGATTGAACCTGGGCTCCCTGCATTGGGAGTGAGGAGTCTTGTCGACTGCACCACCAGGGAAGTCCCAAAAGGCTTTCTTTAGACATTAGAGAAAACATTTACTTCATCCAGTGTTAGACTGCAGTAATGCTCAACATTTCCAGACATCATGGGGGCTGAGTTTAAATACACTCTCTCAAAGTGGAACCTTAGCTAAAACATAGGGCCTGTTTCGTACATACTTCTCCTTGATAAAGCTCAATGTGCTCTCCACCACCCTCACACTCCCATGATGAGGGAAATTAAAAAAAAAATAGATTGTCAATTTTTTCATTCTTATCAAGTTGCCAAACTATTTTTAGAAACCCCCTAGACTGGAGGGTGTAAAAAAGGTATGCAAATATTGCTCCAGTTTAAGAACTTAAACTCTAAAACTATGACAAAGCTATCAAAGGTCTTATAATTATAAACTCTTATGTAAAGGGCTGTCTTCCACATTCTAAGAACTCTAAGGAATGGACATTGATTTTTTTTAAGGGAGATGGGGAAGAGGTAAGAGGTTTGGGGAAAATCTATACTGTTTTAGTAAAGTCTCCCATTTGCTAAACAGTTTGACAACATTAGAAAAGGTCTTTGAATTATGAAGGTGATTTTTAAATCCAGTGGTCTTCACAGTTGTTTATAAATGGCATATGAAGATTACCACCATAATCTCACCAACAAAATTAGAATAAATTTAACAGACAAAGGATGAAAGTAAGAATATTTCTGCATTAGATAAAATACTAGTTATCACCATACAGACTACTAAAACATAGGGCTTAAAGAGTAAGACCAGTTGGTGATCATGAAATATCTCCATTCCCACTTGTTTAGAACACATCCATAGAAACCTACTCTCTCTCAAGTCCTGGAGAAAATAACACAAGTAAGATACTAATTACATTGTCTTTGCTTCTTTTTCATTCCTTCACCTCATAACCACTTCTAGAACTTATAATCTTACATGGGAGAAACTTTGATACATACATAAGCAGGCACAGTCAGTAAAATATGGTAAGTTTTATAACAAAAATATGAATAGGGTTCTTTTACACATTGAGAATTAGGAGGGGCGTCCCTGGTGGTGCAGTGGTTGAGAGTCCGTCTGCCGATGCAGGGGACACGGGTTCGTGCCCCGGTCCGGGAAGATCCCACGTGCCATGGAGCGGCTGGGCCCATGAGCCATGGCCGTTGAGCCGGCGCGTCCGGAGCCTGTGCTCCACAACAGGAGAGGCCACAACAGTGAGAGGCCCGCGTACCGCAAAAAAAAAAAAAAAATTTGGTTTAATGTTAAGCCAGTATACTGAATGTTCATAACAAAAGAGACTTTGAAGGAATATTCAGTTTTCAATGGCTAGCAGTGAGTGCTGGGGAGAGGGAAAGAAGGGTATGACTTTCCTTCCTCTAACCTTAAGTTATCATTTCATTTAAAATACAGTTCATAAACGAAATTAAATATCAATCCATTGAATGCTATTCATCAAACTGGTAAACTATGACTTTTATGTACTCCATTTGCGATCCTTTTAATCTCAAATCTCAGAAAATTTAACTCTAATAGCTTATAAACTGTTCAATCACATTATTTTGATTGGCTAATAGTTATTGGTAGACTCCTGGCACAAAACTGTTGCTCTGTGGTTTTTAATATCACATCTACATACATACATAAAATGAATGACTGTTTCATTTATTAACATTATTTTTAGACATAGACCTGATAGAAAAATATAGCAACAAATTTAAGTGCATATGATCAATGTAAAATTATCTTAAATTTGAATCATGAGCAATTGGAGAAAACTATTTTACAGAAAACTCTCTTAATTCTGAAAAATACACATGCAAAATAGTGCAATTCTCCACTGAATCTGTCCCTCACTCTGTATCATCCTACCACTCTTTAGCATCTCTCTTTTATTATTCCTTTCTCTTCATACCTTAGCAATTTATCCTACATATGTGTCTATTTATTCTAAAGCTTATTAAGTTACAAAATATATTTCTCGGTGATCTTTTGAAAATTAACAAATAGTTAGATGAATTCTAGGGTAAATTCAGCTTCACACTAGAAGGTGTGAAGTTCTGTGAGAAATTTCAGAGAAAATGTTTTTCATACCAAAGGATTATAGAGAATCTCTCATCTGCAAATAGACTAAGGGAAAAAACACAAGAGTATTCACACCTGTAAAAAAAAAAAAAAAAAAAAAAAAAAAAAAGGTACTATAGGACCTTAATCTTGAGGGATCTTTTCTTTCGGTAAAGAAAACATGACATAATTTACAGTGTTAAGGAGTAATTTTACATTATAAATTCATTTAAAATGTCATATAACTTACTCATTCCGGTGAAGTCATTCTCTGAAGATTCATTAATCTTTCCAGTCACATGGATCCATTTTACAAGGCTTTTCTAAATTCAAATACCATTTCTCAGTTACTAAATAGAACTTTATTTTAAAAAGTCAAGCCCTTCTACAGGGTGTGAAATTTGTCCCTATATAAAACAAGGGGGGGCCTCCCTGGTGGCGCAAGTGGTTGAGAGTCCGCCTGCCGATGCAGGGGATACGGGTTCGTGCCCCGGTCTGGGAGGATCCCATATGCCGCGGAGCGGCTGGGCCCGTGAGCCATGGCCGCTGAGCCTGCGCGTCCGGAGCCTGCGCGTCCGGAGCCTGTGCTCCGCAGCGGGGGAGGCCACAGCAGTGAGAGGCCCGCATGCCGCAAAAAAAAAAAAAAAAAAAAAAACAAGGGGAACATTCACAAATAATATATAAATATATGAATCATAACTTGTCACAACATGAATACATTAATTTTTTTAAATTTCAAAGTCAATGAAGAACATGTTAAGATATTATGAGAAGTTGGACTAAAATAGTAATATTTTATATATATATACACCCTTTCCCTATTATTTTCATCTTATTTCAGACTAAGCCTTAAATGCCTCATGGGTTAGAACTACTGCCCTCAGGGACCACTTGATTTCCATTGTGCACAGCATTAGAAAAATATCAGGAACACAGGAGGCTCTCCATAAGTGTTGTTTATTTGGAGTATAGCCTGTATGTCACTGTTAGTAGCCTTAACTATGGTACTATATAAAACATTTAAAATAAATATACCTTCATTTAAAACTCGTTTTCCATGTATTTTGACATACTATGAACCATATCATTCAGCAATAGCTTAAGTAAATAAATTGGATTTGAGCCATTTAGTTGTTTTAGGGACTATAACATCTATTTTTAGTTTGATTCAAATTTTAGTTATTCAGACTGTTGTTTTGACTTTGAGTAGATACGGACTAAAAGTCTCATTCTGAATAAAAACCATTCTTGGAAATTATAATCTTCCCTTCAAAAACCAGAAGAGATATTTTCTGAGGCCCTAGGTTTCAAAGAAATTGTACAGCTATATTTTTACTAGAACTGCAAGTCAGGTTAACAGAAAGTTGTAAATGCTGTTTAGAGATATGCTTGTAAATAGTTATTTTACAATACTAATTAGTTTACAGTGAGTGAAATGATATTTGCTGTTGAAGGTATAAATTCACTTTTCTTACGTGAAAAGAAACAATGAAGAGGGAATAGATCCTCCCTTTTTCAAGCAGCACACCCTTACAAGGAGTATAAAATTTAACTTCAAGTTTCCTCAAAGTCCACATCCAAGCAGGAAAATGTGTAAAGATAAATTCCAAGACCTTTATATTTAAACTTCTGTGTCTGGTACTCAAAGAAAACAGATCTTTTCGTTGAAATTTGCAATGACCTTTCTGACAAAGATTTTAAGCCCAACATAGTAATAGTAGATTGGCAGGCTTACAAATTCATGTTTTGGGCTGAGAATAAATTACAACACATAGATAGAGGCAGATAGTCCTAACACCCCAACTGTTCCACATTTTTTTTTTTTTTTTTTTTTTGCTTAGAAGAGATCTAGTAGCAAGTTCACTTCTAACACTTAACTGCCTTGTGACTGTTTCAAAGTCTTTTAGTCTACCTATGACCCAATGTCCTCATATTTGTAAGCAAATGGTTTTGTAATATCTGTACATCAGACGACTGCACAAGCAAACAGTGTTCCCCTGTGAATGACTGCTGAGAGGGGGCACGACAGTTTCACATCTGAGGACCGTGATGCAGAGGTTATAGAGCCTGCTGCAGCAACTCCCACAGGAGGCCCAGGGGTGGAGGAGGCCGAGCGTGTAAAGTGTATCCTGGAGGCACAAGGCCGGGGGAACCAGGAGAGCAGTGACAACATCTGGAGGAACCAGCCTGTGGGAGTTAGGGAAAACACAACCTGAACTGTGCTCCCTTGGCTTCTGCCAAGGCTCTGGTGAGTCTCAACTACATCTATAATCAGGGCCATGGAGGGGAGGAATTACAGAATAAAGATAAAGAAGCGGAGCACAGCGATCGAAGAGAGGCCTGAAGGAAGGGGGCAAAGTAAAGTAAAAAAGGAAAGAAATCATGTCTGTAGGTCTACATAGTCATCTGCAAGACTACAGGGTGAAGAAAACAAAGGAGAGTGAAAATAAGAAAGCCTAGGGGACTTGTGGAAGGGACGTCAGACCATGAAGAGCATTTTAGTAGCTGCACTTCAAAGAGAATGAGAACAGCTGTTTAGCAAGGGCTTATGTGGTGGAAACCATTAGTATCATGTGAATTCAAAGAAATAAAAGATTAATAGCTGCTGAAATATACATGAAATCTTATCATTTTACCAAGTACTGATAATTTGTTATAATTCAAATGAGAGATAGATATTAGATGAGAACTTCAAACCGAAAAAGGTGTTAGTTTAATTATAGAGTTGGGAGAAGTGTCTGAGTCATACTGTGAACATTATCATGGATTTATTAATCAGATCTCAGCCAAAGAATTTATTTTCTTTAGGAATAGTGAAGATAGGTAAATTGCAACTTGATTAAAGACACTGCTATGGGGCTTCCCTGGTGGCTCAGTGGTTGGGAGTCCGCCTGCTCATGCAGGGGACACGGGTTCGTGCCCTGGTCCAAGAAGATCCCTCATGCCGCAGAGCGGCGGGGCCCATGAGCCATGGCCACTGAGCCTGCACGTCCGGAGCCTGTGCTCCGCAGTGGGAGAGGCCACAACAGTGAGAGGCCCGAGAACCGCAAAAAAAAAAAAAAAAAAAAAAAGACACTGCTATGAAAACCATCTAAACGAAAGCGCAAGTGAAATTGAAATTTTTATTAGAAGGGAGGAAGACAAATCCTATCAAGGGGCTGACAGACTGTACTCACTGACAAATATTGTCTACTTCACTGCTAGAAAATAATAAATGTTGACACAACTTACCAACCTTATCAATATAATGTAATATTTTACTGTACATAATTTGACAGGGTTCCCATTCTGTCTCATTTCTGAAGTCACAAGCAGACAGAGTCTTATTCTCTACAGAAACCCAGAGGTCTAAAACAGACATGCAGTGCCAGTGGGCAGGCACTAGAAGGCAGAGATTGAGCTGTACATCCTGAAAAGTGGAGAAAAAAATACAGTATTCATAGGCAGTTGCCATATAGAGGCCAAGACCAAAGAATGCCCCGAATGCAAGAAGATAGGTATCAGTTTCTGGATACTGTATCAACAAGTAGTAGGTCCCCAGGCTATGTAGTCAAGAATAAGAAAAAGGCATGATATGAGATAGGCAAGGCCCCAGTAACAAAAAGGTATACTTCTATGAAAAGATTTGAATATAAAAAAATGTTTGGTTAGCCAGGACAAGGAAGAATTGCAATAATGAGAACTGTGCATATGCCAGAGGTGGACAAGGAGAAGAGCTTTATGCTCAGTCTAACAGAGTTGAGCTAAAACTATTTTGACACCTCCTTTTTTAAAACCAGAACTGCTCCTAATGACATAAGGGGAACTGAGTTTACAGGCTGCAATCAACTGGTACTGGCTGTGAAAAGAGTGGGTCTAAAACTCTAGGAACTAGACAGTTCCTGACAAACTGGATGTTAATGCTTTGAATCTTTATAAATGACTCTTTGGAAATATGCAGAATATAACCCATCTTTTATAGTAGAAAAATACAGTATTATCAATGCAAAGTGCTTTATGATTTTAGTTGGTTCTAGAGGTAAGTAACAGCCAGTGAAAATAAGGCTTAAAATTGACTTGCTAACACATTAAGACAACAAACCAAAGAAATATGAGAATTTTTTAAAAGGTATAGTGCTGATGTCACCAGGCCAGACACCTAGATGATTTTGTACACAATACGGTGCAAATGAGTTTTCACTGTGGGAAGTATCCATGTGCTTACAACTCAAAACAATCTAGGAAGGACTCTCAGGAATTTAGTGGACATACATTCACAGCAGCAGCAGCTGTGAGAGAAAAATAACTGTGAAAGGATCAAATGGGGAAAGGCTGGGGAGGAAAATTAGAGGACTGTGATTGGTGCCAGCAAAACCTTGTGATGAAACTGGCTGGTCAGTGGAGTGTACCTCCGAATGGAAAATGGCCAGGAACAGTACACTAAATTCAGTTAAGTTACAAAGGGATACTATTGAGGTGACTCCAAATGACAGTGACTTTTCTACTGTGAAGGGTTTAGAGGTCAGTACCGTGATAACTTTAGGCTACTACAATAAACATGGGGAAAAAATATTGTGCACCATGGTCATTTTCCATCTGGTAACTCTACACACAGTGGCTTCTTAGACAACCGCCATAATGCTTTACTTGCAAAATTTGACATTTCAAGTTTGTGACTTGTGGTTTGTGTGTCTAGCAAGAAACATTTCCATTTGATCATGGAAAAATTCAAAGTTGGTCATACATTCAACCTGTGGTAACTTGAAAAAAATAATAAAATGAAGTTATAATATAGCGGTATATATACATTATGTTAGTGAAACTTCATGTTATTAAATATGGTTATATTTATATTCTTGTTTATATTTTTAAGGAGAAGGATATAACTAATATATAAAAGAAGGTTATCTCTTATAAAACAAACCTAAAAAAATACACCTACTCTTTAAATGTTTCTGTAAGTTTGTTCTTAGAGATGCATGAGGAAAACAGTCATTTAGAAGGAAAAATAAAACACTATGTAATAAGCACTGCAAGAGAGATATAATTCAAGTATTAGAGGAATGAAGCCAAAGGAAGTAACAAATGAATTTACCTTTAGAACTCCAGGAATGTTATAAAGAACAGGTAAATATTGAGCTGCATGTCTTTTATTTTTAGTTTAATTTTATTTATTTATTTTTACATATAGCAGGTTCTTATTAGCTATCCATTTTATACATGTCAGTGTATACATGTCAATCCCAATCTCCCAGTTCATCCCACCACCACCCGCCCCCACTACATTTCCCCAATTGGTGTCCATATGTTTGTTCTCTACATCTGTGTCTCTATTTCTGCCCTGCAAAATGGTTCATCTGTACCATTTTTCTAGGTTCCACATATATGCATTAGTATATGATATTTGTTTTTCACTTTCTGACTTACTTCACTCTGTATGACAGTCTCTAGAACCATCCACGTCTCTAGAAATGACCCAATTTCTTTCCTTTTTATGGCTGAGTAATATTCCATCATATATATGTACCACATCTTCTTTACCCATTTGCCTGTCGATAGGCATTTAGGTTGCTTCCATGACCTGGCAATTGTAAACAGTGCTGCAGTTAACATTGGGGTGCATGTGTCTTTTTGAATTATGGTTTTCTATGGGTATATGCCCAGTAGTGGGATTGTTGGGTCATATGGTAATTCTATTTTTAGTTTTTTAAGGAATCTCCCTACTGTACTCCATAGTGGCTGTATCAATTTACATTCCCACCAACAGTGCAAGAGGGTTCCCTTTTCTCCACAATCTCTCCAGCATTTGTTGTTTGTAGGTTTTCTGATGATGCCCATTCTAACTGGTGTAAGGTGATACCTCATTGTAGTTTTGATTTGCATTTCTCTAATAATTAGTGATGTTGAGCAGCTTTTCATGTGCTTCTTGGCCATCTGTATGCCTTCTTTGGAGAAAGGTCTATTTAGGTCTTCTGCCCATTTTTGGATTGGGTTCTTTGTTTTTTAAATATTGAGCTGCATGAACTGTTTATATATTTTGGAGATTAATCCTTTGTCCTTTGATTCAATTGTAAATATTTTCTCCCATTCTGAGGGTTGTCTTTATGGTTTCCTTTGCTGTGCAAAAGCTTTTAAGCATCATTAGGTCTCACTTGCTTATTTTGGGTTTTATTTCCATACTCTAAGAGGTGGATCAAAAAAGATCTTGCTGTGATTTATGTCAAACAGTGTATTCCTATGTTTTCCTCTAACAGTTTTATAGTATTGAGTCTTACATTTAGGTATCCAATCCACTTTGAGTTTATTTTTGTGCATGGTGTTAGGGAGTGTTCTAATTTCACTCTTTTACATGTAGGTGTCCAGTTTTCCAGGCACCACTTATTGAAGAGGCTGTCTTTTCTCCACTGTAGATCCTTGCCTCCTTTGTCATAGATTAGTTGATCATAGGTGTGTGGATTTATCTCATGGCTTTCTATCCTGTTCCATTGATCTATATTTCTGTTTTTCTGCCAGTACCATATTATCTTGACTAATGTAGCTTTGTAGTATAGTCTGAAGTCAGGGTGTCTGATTCTTCTAGCTCCATTTTTTTTCCCCTCAAGACTGCTTTGGCTATTCAGTATCTTTTTGGTCTCCATACAGATTTTAAGATTTTTTGTTCTAGTTCTGTAAAAAATGCCATTGGTAATTTGATAGGGATTGCACTGAATCTGTAGATTGCTTTGGGTAGTATAGTCATTTTCACAATATTGATTCTTCCAATCCAAGAACATGGTATATCTCTCCATCTGTTGGTATCATCTTTAATTTCTTTCATCACTGTCTTATAGTTTTCTGCATACAGGTCTTTTGTTTTATTCTTAGGTATTTTATTCTTTTTCTTGCAATGGTAAATGGGACTATTTCCTTAATTTCTCTTTCAGATTTTTCATCATTTGTGTTAGGAATGCAAGAGATTTCTGAGCATTAGTTTTGTATCTTGCAACTTTACCAAATTCATTGATTAGCCCTAGTAGTTTTCTGGTAGCATCTTTAGGATCCTCTATGTATAGTATCATGTCAACTGCAAAGAGTAACAGCTTTACTTCTTCTTTTCCAATTTCTATTCCTTTTATTTCTTTTTATTCTCTGATTGCCATGGCTAGGACTGTCAAAACTATGTTGAATAATAGTGGCAAGAGTGGACATCCTTGTCTTGTTTCTGATCTTAGGGGAAATGCTTTCAGTTTTTCACTATTGAGAATGATGTTTGCTCTAGGTTTGTCATATATGGCCTTTATTATGTTGAGCTAGGTTCCCTCTATGCCCACTTTCTGGAGAGTTTTTATCATAAATCGGTGTTGAATTTTTTCAAAAGCTTTTTCTGCATCTATTGAAATGATCATATGTTTTTTCTTCTTCAATTTGTTAATATGGTGTATTACATTGATTGATTTGCTTATATTGAAGAATCTTTGCATCCCTGGGATAAATCCCACTTGACCATGGTGTATGATCCTTTTAATGTGTTGTTGCATTCTGTTTGCTAGTATTTTATTGAGGATTTTTGCATCTATATTCATCAGTGATACTGGTCTGTAATTTTCCTTTTTTGTAGTATCTTTGTCTGGTTTTGGTATCAGGGTGATGGTGGGCTCATAGAATGAGTTTGGGAGTGTTCCTTCCTCTGCAGTTTTTTGGAAGACTTTGAGAAGGATGGGTGTTAGCTCTTCTCTAAATGTTTGATAGAATTCACCTGGGAAGCCATCTGGTCCTGGGCTTTTGTTTGTTGGAAGATTTTTAATCACAATTTCAATTTCATTACTTGTTATTGGTCTGTTCATGTTTTCTATTTCTTCCTGGTTCAGTCTGGGAAGCTTATATATATCTTTCTAAGAATTTCTCCCTTTTTTCCACCTTGTCCATTTTATTGGCATAGAGTTGCTTGTAGTTGATGCTTTGTATTTCTGCAATGTCTGTTGTAACTCCTCCTTTTTAATTTCTAATTTTATTGATTTGAGTCCTCTCCCTCTTTTTCTTGATGAGTCTGGCTAATGGTTTATCAATTTTGTTTATCTCCTCAAAGAACCAGCTTTTAGTTTTATTGATCTTTGCTATTGTTTTCTTTGTTTCTATTTCATTTATTACTGCTTTGATCTTTATAATTTCTCTCCTTCTGCTAATTTTGGGTTTTGTTTCTTCTTCTTTCTCTAGTTCCTTTAGGTGTAAGGTTAGATTATTTAGTTGAGATTTTTCTTGTTGCTTAAGGTAGGCTTGCGTTGTTATAAACTTCTCTCTTAGAACTGCTTTTGCTGCATCTCATAGGTTTTGGATCATCATGTTTTCATTGTAATTTGTCTCTAAGTATTTTCTGATTGCCTCTTTGATTATTTCAGTGATCTCTTGGTTATTTAGTAATGTATTGTTTATCCTCCATGTATTTATGTTTTTTTAATTTGTTTTCCCTGTAATTGATTTCTAATCTCATAGCATTGTGGTCAGAAAAGATGCTTCATAAAATTTCAATATTCTTAAGTTTACTGAGGTTTGATTTGTGACCCAAGATGTGATCTATCCTGGAGAATGTTCCATGCGCACTTAAGAAGAAAGTGTAATTGCTGTGTTTGGATAGAATGTCCTATAAATATCAATTAAATCTATCTAGTCTATTGTGTCATTTAAAGCTTGTGTTTCCCTATTAATTTTATGTCTGGATGATCTGTCCATTGGTGTAATTGAGGAGTTAAAGTCTGCCACTATTATTGTGTTACTGTCGAGTTCCTCTCTTATAGCTGTTAGTCTTTGTTTTATGTACTGAGGTGCTCCTATGTTGGGTGCATATATAGTTATAATTTTTATATCTTCTTCTTGGATTGATCCCTTGATCATTATGTAGTGTCCTTCCTTGTCTCTTGTAATATTATTTATTTTAAAGTCTATTTTATCTGATATGAGTATTGCTATTCCAGCTTTCTTTTGATTTCCATTTGCATGGAATATCTTTTTCCATCCCTTCACTTTCAGTCTGTAAGTGTCCCTAGGTCTGAAGTGGGTCTCTTGTAGACAGCATATAGATGGATCTTGTTTTTGCATCCATTCAGCAAGCCTGTGTCTTTCAGTTGGAGCATTTAATCCATTCACGTTTAACGTAATTATCGATATGTATGTTCCTATAACAGTTTTCTTAATTGTTATGGGTTTGTTTTTGTAGGTCCTTTTCTTCTCTTGTGTTTCCCACTTAGAGAAGTTCCTTTAGCATTTGTTGTAGAGTTGATTTGGTGGTGCTGAATTCTCTTAGCTTTTGCTTTTCTGTAAAGCTTTTGATTTCTCCATCGAATCTGAATGAGATCCTTGCCGGGTAGAGTAATCTTGGTTGTAGGTGTTTCCCTTTCATCACTTTAAATATATCATGCCACTCCCTTCTGGCTTGTAGAGTTTCTGCTGAGAAATAAGCTGTTAGTCTTATCAGAGTTCCCTTGTATATTATTTGTCATTTTTCCCTTGTTTCTTTCAGCAATTTTTCTTTGTCTTTAATTTTTGTCCATTTGATTACTACGTGTCTTCACGTGTTTCTCCTTGGGTTTATCCTGCCTTGGATTCTCTGCGCTTCCTTGACATGTGTGGCTATTTCCTTTCCCATGTAAGGGAAGTTTTCAACTATAATCTCTTCAGATATTTTCTCTGGTCATTTCTCTCTCTTCTCCTTCTGATACCCCTATAATGTGAATGTTGTTGCATTTAATGTTTTCCCAGAGGTCTCTTAGGCTGTCTTCATTTCTTTTCATACTTTTTTCTTTATTCTGTTCTATGGCAGTGAATTCCACCATTCTGTCTTCCAGGTCACTTATCTGTCCTTCTGCCTCAGTTATTCTGCTATTGATTCCTTCTAGTGTAGTTTTCATTTCAGTTATTGTATTGTTCATCTCTGTTTGTTTGTTCTTTAATTATTCTAGGTGTTTGTTAAACATTTCTTGCATCTTCTCAATCTCTGCCCCCATAGTTTTTCTGAGGTCCTGGATCATCTTCACTATCATTATTCTGAATTCTTTTTCTGTAAGGTTGCCTACCTACACCTCATTTAGTTGTTTTTCTGGGGTTTTATCTTGTTTCTTCATCTAGTAATAGCCCTCTGCCTTTTCATCTTGTCTATCTTTCTATGAATGTGGTTTTCGTTCCACAGGCTGTAGGATTGTAGTTCTTCTTGCTTCTGCTGTCTGCCCTCTGGTGGATGGGGCTAACCTGAGCAGCATCTTTAAGGATTATATTCCAACTATTAAGTGCTATAAAAACTCTAAGCTCACTGAAAATTTGATATTTCTTGAATATGCTAAGCCCTTCACAAATCCTTGCTTTTGTACATTTCTACATCTCCTATTAATATTTCCTACCTTTTCAGCTTTTCAAATTTCTTCTAATCTGTGCAAAGCTACATTTTTCAAAGACTGATATAAAGATATTTCAAACTCCAAATACCCTCCTAGAAGTCTGCAGCTTCCCCATCAATGTTTAATGTCTATGTCTCTTCTTGAAACCAAGTGGCACTTTGTGACTGCCTCAACCAACAGAGTATAGCACAGGTGACACAATGTGAAATCCAAGGCTAGATCAGAAAAACGCTATGTACTTCCACCTTGTTTACTTGGGACCTTAATTCTTAGAACCCACCTGCTATTCTGTGAGGAACTCCAAGCAGCCAGTGAAGAGGTTCATTTAGAAGACCCAAGGGCCTCTCAATCAACAGCTAGTACCAACTAGCCAGACAGTGAGTGAGTAAACTTGAAAGTAGGCCTTCTAATCACTATTTGAGCTGCCCCAATTGAGCAGCCATAATTCCTTTCCACCAATCACTGCACAAGATACAGATTACCCGGTAAAATAAATGATGATGTTTTAAGCCACTAAATTTTAGGGTTGTTTTGAGCCACTAAATTTTGGGGTTGTTTTATGGTAATAAATAACTGGAACATTGTCCTTAAATATACAGCTCAAAATTTACTTGTTCTTCCCTCCCCACTCATCCACTGTGGCAGCAATCCTTTTTTATTCCTGCAGGGAAAAAAAAATTATCAAAGTATAGTTGACTTACAATGTTGTGTTAAAGTATAGTTGATTTAAAATGTTGTGTTAGTTACTGGTGTACAGCAAAGTGATTCAGTCATATATATTTCATTATTGGTTATTACAAGATATTGAATATAGTTCCATGTACTATACAGTAGGACCTTGTTGTTTATCTATTTTATATATAGTAGTATGTATCTGTTAATCCCAAGCTCCCAATTCATCCCACCCCCACCTTTCCCCTTTGATAATCATAAATTTGTTTTCTATGTCTGTGAGTCTGATGTTTATTTTGTAAATAAGTTCATTTGTATCATTTTTTTTAGATTCCACATGTAAGTGATATCATATGATATTTGTCTTTCTCTGTCTGGCTTACTTCACTTAGTGTGATAATCTCTAGGTCCATCCATGTTGCTGCAAATGGTATTATTTCATTCTTTTTTATGGCTGAGGGTGTAGAGAAAAGGGAACCCTCCTACACTGTTGGTGGGGTTTAAACTGGCACAGCCACTGTGGAGAACAGTATGGAGGTTCCTTAAAAAACTAATAACAGAGTTACCATATGATCCAGAAATTCCACTTGTGAGTATATATCCAGAAAAGAAAAAAACTCTAATTCGACAACATATATGCACCCCAATGTTCATAGCAGCACTATTTACAATAGCCAAGACATGGAAGCAACCTAACTGCCCATCAACAGATGAATGGATAAAGAAGTTGTGACATATATATATATATACACACACACACACACACACACACACACACACACCCCACCGTTCTCTAGTCCATGGGTCAGCAAAATTGCCCTGTAAAGGCCCAGAAATAAATATTTTCAGCTTTGCAGGCAAAGCTGTCTGAAAACTATTCTGTCACTACAATTCTGTCATTACAGCACAAAATCAACCATAGACAATACATAAATAAATGGGTAGAAGTGTGTTTTAGTAAAACTTTATTTATGATCACTGAAATCTGAATTTCGTATAATTCTTATGTGCCACAAAATTGTATTCTTTTTAGTTTTCCAACCATTCAAAACTTAAAAAAACAAAACAAAACCTATTACCTTGCAGGCTGCACAAAACAGGCAATGGTGTTTGGTGTTTGGCATTCAGACTGCAGTTTTCAGACTACAGATCTAGAGAGAGGCTTCACTAGGTCCTGCTGCTCAGTACCCCAAGCTACCTGACCCTGCTCCAAGAGCTTTGATTTCCAGGAATCCTTTGATTATGTGAGCACCTAAATAGCCTTTCAACGAATCCTTCTATTTGCATATTTCTTTTACTGCTTGCTTGCTTGAGCTGACCAGAGTTTTTTGTACATGTGCTCAAAAGACACCAGTGCAGGGGCTTCCCTGGTGGCGCAGTGGTTGAGAGTCCACCTGCCGATGCAGGGGACACGGGTTCATGCCCCGGTCTGGGAGGATCCCACATGCTGTGGAGTGGCTGGGCCCATGAGCCATGGCCACTGGGCCTGTGCGACCGGAGCCTGTGATCCGCAACAGAAGAGGCCACAACAGTGAGAGGCCTGCATACCAAAAAAATAAAGACACCAGTGCAATATCTTATGATTAATTTTATGACTTAGTGGCAAGAAAAGAACTATAACATGCAATAAGAAAATAAATTTTCATAGTTTAAAAGAAAACCATGTCTCAAGACATAGTGTGTAAAATAGCTTGAAGAGCACAATTCACTCTGTATTTTGTTATTGCAATTAACTCTAAGAATACTAAAAGTGGCAACTGTGTCTAATAACATTTACCCTCAAGGTCTCAAAAAATGTTGAATGGGTATATTTTGGAAGTAGAAGTTTTAATAAGAAATAAAATAAAAATCTCCTAAGTGAGGATTTTAAATCAGATTATTAGAGCAAACTTTCAAGTATGAGTAAATTTACTAGGGTTCTATACTATATTATGCAACTCAAAGTTGAGAAATAATTCTGGAAAACAAATTTAAATATAATTTGCCCCTAATACTGCCTTTATTACCACACTAAGTAACTAAAAGAAATGTTCTTAATCAACTTGGTTTTTGTGGTGCATTAATGAGAACACACACACAATTCAGTCAGGCACTTGACTACTCTATCCCATGGTTCCACTATTTATATACAGACCAAGTTATCCAGCTGCACATAAACACTAGCCACCTGCCAAAGGGCATGAGAATCAAGCTCTAAATAGGTTGTCTTTCAAAACACATATATCAATTTTCTGGGTAGGAGAGTGTGTAACAGTAACAACCAAAATTATAAAATAAATCCTTTTGCATATCTATGGTAACCATGAACTGGTTATAATTATTAAAATTACTTTTGATATTTTAATTTTGTAAAAACCCTCACCTGGTAACTGCATACTATGTACATGATAAATACCAGGGAGCTGTTTAATGCTGACAAATGTCTGTCCTGTTTGTTATTCACCATGAGTCACATGTGGGTGATTTGGTATTTCATTTAAAACTTTTTTTTCATGTCACAGATTTTAAGTAGAAACCGAAAAACAAACGTCTATGAGAAACACGAGGGATACTTGAGTCTACCCAAATTTTTTAGGTCAATCCTCTGCCCCTACTATAGTCTAAGTTTTTTGTGGTTTTTTTTTTCCATTTGTGATATTTTTATGCTCATGACTCATCTATTCTTATACTTTTACATAAACAGATTTTGTTTCCTGGAGGCTATGAATTACGCCCCCTGCTTAAATTTTCCCAAGGGCCCCTGATTCAGTTCATCCTTTTCTTTACAGCTAATGGGATGGCTGAGTCTAAGACAACATTCCAAGGCTTTAACTTTAATTACAAAATGTATTTATGCTTGGGTACACACACACAGAGTTGCCTTTAAGAAAAAATAAGATTCTGAGGCCCCCTTTAAGCTTCTCTAGAAGATCATTTAAATGGCTGTCATTTCTACTTTTTCAGCTTGTTCATCAAATTAGGAAAATACTTGAGTGAGAAAATTAAATCCTTATTTATGTTCATACTTTCAAAACTGCCCATGGGCAGCATTAAATGACTTTACATTTTTCTAGAAAATATGCACATGGATATTTTTATCTGAAATTTTCTGTAGTTGAAAAAACTTAAAATTCAACCATGTATATTTATTTAGACAGGTTTTGATTGTATGCACATCAAATCATATTAAAAGTATTAAAATAAAAACAGGGATAGCTGTGCTTAGCAATGCTCAAATTATGAGCAACTCACACATGAAAATACCAAACATACAAAAAATAATTTTCAAACTTCTCCTTACTTCTTCTGTCACTTTAAGGTCACTCTGCTTCCACTCTAGCTATATCTAGGAGCTCGTGGAGAACAGTAATGTCCCTTTCTTGGCCTGTCCTGCAAATTCTCTGACAAATAATTTAATTATTTCCCCCTTCTTCCTTCATCAAAGAAATATGTGGTGTATACAGAAATTTGATGGGTTTCTCATTCTGTCTCTCATCATTCACTATTAGTGTATGCTACTTTGGATATACATACTTATAGCATGGACAAAGTCATATATATTAATTAACTTGATTTTTTGGTGTATCAGTGAAAGCACCTGCACATTCAGTCAAGCATTTAACTGTTCTATCGAGCAGTTCTACTATGTATAGACCTGGAATAAGTTATCTGGTTGCATATTCTATTTATGACTATGTCATATATAGATATTTATATAAAGCCCATATAATGTGATAGATAATTGGGTGGGCTCAAGTGTCAGATTTCCAAGGTTTAAATTCTAATTCCATGAATTACTACATGTATGAAATTGAGAAAGTTACTTAATTGCTTTGTGCCTCAGTGTCCTCCTTAGTGAAACTGGATAATAGCACCTACCTTAGTGTATGAGGATTAGATGATTGCACATGTGGGAAACACCTAGAACAGGATCTGGCATGTGGCTTGCATTCAATAAATGTTTGGCTATTGCTGTCCTCTTTAACTCATTAATCTCTTCCCCTAGGTTTTCCAATTCTCCTAATCACATTAAGAAAAGCAGATAGATAGATAGATAGATAGATAGACAGACAGACAGGAAACAGATATAGGTATATAGATAGAGATATAGATATGTCTCAGAAGAAATAAATGGTCCACACCCACACTTCCCTGGAAACAATTTAGGAAAACCCTAAAGACACTGGGCCATAATAATTTAAAAAAAAAAAAAAAAAACCTCTAGGGCTTCCCTGGTGGCACAGTGGTTGAGAGTCCACCTGCCAGTGCAGGGGACACGGGTTCGTGCCCCAGTCCGGGAATATCCCACATGTCACGGAGCAGCTCGGCCCCGTGAGCCATGGCTGCTGATCCTGCGTGTCCGGAACCTGTGCTCTGCAATGGGAGAGGTCACACAACAGTGAGAGGCCCACGTACTGAAAAAAAAAAAAACCTCTAATATGCCCTTTCAGAAACTTTGCCCTACTATCTAGCTACCCCTTTATCTTTCTATATCTCCTGAATTCTAAATAGCAACATTTCTTATTTAATTCATTTATTTTTGCTTATTTGTATTAGTCTGTTTTTCTACTTTTTATAAAGTACTTTACTCATGTTATGGGTTTAGTTAGAGTGGCCCAGATAGTTTTTGATTCTTGATGGAAAAAAATGTTCCAGCTTTCCATATGAAGGGCAACCCAGCTAAAAATCTTACCACCAGTGGCACTGGACCTGAACCCCACACCTCAGGAATTCTTATCAGCTTTTCTTTCTCTTGCTGACTCTTGGTTCAGCTGATCCAACATGTCCACATTGAACACATCATTAACAACTGCACTTTTCCTGCATACCTGCCCTTATTCCAGGTTTCGCTCTAGACTCTGAGATGGAACAGCCTGATTGAGGATCTTCTTTGAATCCTTCCTTCTCGTCATTTCTCTTATCCAAAAAGTCACTAAACTCTATTGAATCTTCCCCCCAAATATCTGTCAAATCCTTCCAGTTCATTTCATCACCACTGTCAAGATCTTAGACCAGGACCTAGACTACATGAACGTCCTGAATTTTCCCTAGCTGACCTCCATTTATCAGATTCTTTTCCCTCAAACTAATTCTTCATGATGTCAGCAGAGTGAGCTTTCTAGAGTGCTTCTTGTTACTCCACTGATTACAAGCTTTCAAAGGCTTCTATTACTCCTGAATAACAGTCAAAACCTTTAACAAAACTGACAGCATCATCAGGGCCCTTTGCCTTTCTAGTCTCGTGTACTTATGGTCCTGCCAACTCATTTTTTTCTATGTCTCCCAATATACGGAAGACTCTATCCTCTGCCTCTGCTGGTAGCACCATATTTCACCCTGTTTGCCACTGAATCCTGTTTTAACCTACCTGTCTCTTAGCCATCTTTCCTGTCTTAATTTAAATGGTTTGTGCTCTAAGCAAATTCCCTGGCTCATGCTGGGTGAATGAAGTACTTTGTGTTTCCTCTTTAAGATCACTTGCTACTCCTTCAGATAATTTTTTTTCTTTAAAAACTGCTCCCTGACCTCATCACCACCCCTGGCTCCACCCATTGTAATCTCTGTGAGTTTAAGACATATTTTAGAAGTAAACACAGAGTTTATTTCAGTGCCTCATATATAGAATAGTGTCTGGCACAAGGATGAAGAACAATAAATATCTGTTGTAACGAGCATACTTGTCAGCCTCTCAAGACTCCACAGAATGACAGTATACAACTGCAAAAAGTCAGCCAGGAAAATGTGAAGGAGATTCATCAAGGAAGTACAAAATCTCAATATATGTCTGGAAGAAAGCAAGCAAATAAAATTTTGTCCTCTGATGAAATAAACAGGAAGAAATTGCATCCCAGAATATGCTGTGTGGGGCTGCATCTGAGATGAGAGTACAGGTCCATTGGAACCCAGGAGAAGATCCCACCTCAGAGTCAGCTGATATGACAGAGGAATATAGAGAGTGGGATTAGCTGAACATACAAGGAATTAGTGGATAAGTCCCATTTCATTCTCAGAGTAGCAAGCAAAGCAGCGTTTATGCCCAGGCCAAAAAGCAAATATCTTTTCTATAAATTATATTTTTTAAACATGAGGGAAGCTCTGGCTTTTAGGTTTGGCATTGTTACCTGGGATTTATACATGGGGCCCACACCTGAAAGCCAACATCCCATCCTTTCACCCTAAATAGAACCTGAAGGTGGACTTAATTCACCAAGGAGCACGAAGTTCCTCATTAACATCTCCTTCATACTTGAGTGTCCATCCTATCAGGAAACAGAGAGCAGAGGAATTCCAGAACAACCTAGAAAAATCAATCTGGTTCTTCAACTTTCAATATAAATGGATTAGGATTTGTAAATGCAGGGACAGATTGAAAAAGGAAGTCAAAATAAACAGAAAATTGGTCTCAGGAGAATCAAAATAATTCAGGGAACAAAAGAAAATGTTTTAAAATTCCTTAATGGATTTTCTTATAGAGATACAAGAAAAATTTGCATCTGTGAAGCAAGATTGAGAAGTTATAAAAAAAAGGAATGAAAAGAAAACAAGAAAAATCTCTTGGAAATTAAAATATATTAATACAACTGCTAAAATAAACAACTCAATAGAAAGTCTATGATGTAAAATGCAGAAAATGTCTCAAAATATATCACAAAAGACAAGATGAGAAACATGAGAGAAAAAATATGATGTAAAGGTTCAATCTAAAAGGTTCAATACCTAACAACAAATCCATAAAAAAGAATTAGAGAGGAAGAAATTATAAAAATTCACATAAAAACATGAAACGTAGTACTAAAAGAGCCCACTCACAAAGTGCCATATGTGCTAAATTAGTAAAATATCTAGACCTAGATACAGCCTTGCAAAATTTTAGAATGTTAAGGGAAAAAAAAGATCCTAAAAGTTTCCAGAGAAAGAAAATATACCACATACGAAGGAACAAAAATAAAACTAGTGTAACCAGGTCAAAATTTGCATAGTAAAAATCAAATGTAGAAAAAAAAAAAGAGGAGCTTTGGATTCCCCTTGATGTAGACTGGATGGAGGACTCTAAAATCAGAAGACATACGCATGCACTTAAAGGTCAAACTGCTTAAAATGAGTCATTTTGTGGGGAACATTAAGTAATTTTAGTTACAGGCTCTTTCTCAGTTCCCAAGAGTTTTTTCCACTCACCCGTTTTCTTCCTAATATATTATCTGAGGATGACTGGAATTACTGTGGGTCTCACACCAATAACCCTCTCCCACTGTGGAGCAGCCCTGGGTGTACTAGTTCAAGAAAACATGAGAAAATCTATACCATTCCCCCATCGGCTTATGGAAAACTATTGGTTCAAGGATAGAATCAGAGATGAGCATGTAAAACTTTAGACACATAAAATTCAGGGGAAAGTTCTCCAGAGATTCCTTATGAATAGTAGTGTTGTCTAGGAGAGAAAAAAAAAGGTGGTCACTCCCTTTCTCTGGTCATTAGGCTACATGGATAGGAGGCCCTGTGTCTGTAGCCATCTAGCTACTAACATGGGGATGAAGTTAGTACACAAAGAACAGAACCAAGAGCATCATGTTCAGTGAAAGAGACAAGACACCACCCTGAAGCCCACCCTACCTGTAGACTTTAAGTAGTTTGTCAATAAATTTCTTTATTATTGTAAGGCAATTTAAGTTGAGTGTTTTCTAATTAGCAGCTGAGCTGTTGCAGGATTCTCAGCAGAGGAAGGGGGGGGAAAGGTCTCTGTTCTATATGCTGCACTCTGGATCCTCTGGTCCCTACTGAGATATTTCTTCTCCCAGGCCATGAGCCTTCCTGCTTTGGTGTCTGTTAATGCAGAGTTAGACTGGTCAGTCATTAAGGGCCCTATACTGGAGCTCCCATTCAAACTCATGGTCTCTCATTCTCTTCAGCCCCCTTATTATCACTCCCGGCTTTTTCAAAACAAGTAAAATATCTCAACACTTCTTTACCTGTCTTCCCAAAGTGTGCCAAAATTTCTTTATACTGAACCAACTACATGGGGTCCCTGGATAACTTGGAGTAATACCTCAGGTCTTCTATCTAGACATTTTTATTACTGAGGCTACTCTACTGTTTCCATGCTATGTTGGAAAAAATTATTGAGAAAATTCAATATATAAAAATTCAATGCACAAACATGTTATCAAGACAATGTCTCTCCTCCTCTCCTTTTCTCTCTCTTTCATTTTGTTTTTGCTCCAAATGGATCTATACTTCTAATGAGGATATAACTATAAAATATACTATTTTTCACTATAGCTTATCCTTAACCTCTAAACTCTAAGATAGGCAAACCTTGCTCTGGTTATATAAATAAAAACTTTTGGAATTTAGGAAGTAATTTGTTTTTCTCTTCAGCAAGCTCAGGCTTTCAAGATAATTTTCTTATCATGGATTGAAAAAGTGTAATTTGAGACCACAAACTGAGTAGAGATAATTATTTTCTACACTGACTTGCCCTCCCATTGAATTGGATGCCACTGATTATGAAGGAATGGTACAAAAAGGAATAGGGATTAACCAAGTAGAAATACATTAGTTTAATAACTCAGAAATATTATTATGTTGTATCAGCATTAGTTTTCTCATTAGCAACACTGAATTCTAAACAACAATCAGTTTAATTTATAAAGGTTCAAATGATTTGAACCTAGAATTTTGTACCCAACAATTTGGTAATCAACTGGAAGACAGAAAAGAAATTCATATATTAAATATTAAAAAGTTTATGATGGAGAGGAGCTTCAAGATGATAGAAGAGTAGGATGTGGAGATCACCTTCCTCCTCACAAATACATCAGAAATACATCTACATGTGGAACAACTCCTACAGAACACCCACTGAATGCTGGCAGAGGACCTAAGAACTCCCCAAAGGCAAGAAACTCCCCACGTAGGACAAAAGAAAAAAGAAAAAACAGGACAAAAGAAAAAAGAAAAATCAGAGACAAAAGAATAGGGGCAGGACCTGCACCAGTGGAAGGGAGCTGTGAAGGAGGAAAGGTTTCCACACACTAGAAGCCCATTCGCGGGCAGAGAGGAGAGATTCCCACAAAGAGGATCAGTGCCGACCAGCACTCCACAGCCCGAGAGGCTTCTCTGCTCACCCGCCGGGGTGGGCAGGGCTGGGAGCTGAGGCTCGGGCTTCGGTCAGATCCCAGAGAGAGGACTGGGGTTGGCGGCATGAACAGAGCCTGAAGGGGGTTAGTGCACCACAGCTAACTGGGAGGGAGTCGGGAAAAGGTCTGGAGCTGCCGAAGAGGCAAGAGACTTTTTCCTGCCTCTTTGTTTCCTAGTGCGCGAGGATAGAGGATTAAGAGCACTGCTTAAAGGAGCTCCAGAGACAGGCGCGAGCCGCAGCTAACAGCACGGACCCCAGAGACGGGCATGAGATGCTAAGGCTGCTGCTGCCACCACCAAGAAGCCAGTGTGTAAGCACAGGTCACTCTCCACAACTCCACTCCCGGGAGCCTGTGAAGCCCGCCACTGCCAGGGTCCCCTGATCCAGGGACGGCTTCCCCGGGAGAACGCACGATACACCTAAGGCTGGTGCAATGTCATACAGGCCTCTGCCGCCTCAGGCTCACCCCGCATCCGTACCCCTCCCTCCCCGTGGCCTGAGTGAGCCAGAGCCCGCAAATCAGTGGCTCCTTTAACCCCATCCTGTCTGAGTGGGAAAAGACACCCTCAGGAGACCTACACACAGAGGTGGGGCCAAATCCAAAGCTGAACACCAGGAGCTGTGCAAACAAAGAAGAGAAAGGGAAATCTCTCCTAGCAGTCTCAGGAGCAGGGGATTAAACCTCCACAATCAATCTGATGTACGTGCATTTGTGGAATACCTGAATAGACAACGAATCATCCCAAATTGAGGAGGTAGACTTTGGGAGCAATGACATATATATATATTTTTCCCTTTTGCTCTTTTTGTGAGTGTGTATGTGTATGCTTCTGTATGTGATTTTGTCTGTAAAGCTTTGCTTTTACCATTTGTCCTAGGGTTCTATCCATCTGTTTATTTTTTTGGGTTTTTTTGTTTTTGTTTTTTAGTATAGATTTTAGCACTTGTTATCATTGGTCGATTTGTTTTTTTGGTTTGGTTGCTCTCTTCTTTTTTTCTTTCTTTTTTTTAATTAAAACTTTTAAAATAATTATTTTTATTTTTATTATTTTATTTTATTTTATTTTATTTTACCGTTTTCTTTCTTCTTTTTCTCCCTTTTATTTGAGCTTTGTGGATGACAGGCTACTGCTACTCCAGCCAGGGGTCAGGGCTGTGCCTCTGAGGTGGATGAGCCAAGTTCAGGAACTTGGTCCACAAGAGACCTCCCAGCTCCACGTAATATCAAATGGCAAAAATCTCCCAGATATCTCCATCTAAATGACAAGACCAAGCTCCACTCAATGACCAGAAAGCTAAAGTGCTGGAAACCCTATGCAAAACAACTAGCAAGACAGAAACACAACCCTATCCTTAGCAGAGAGGAAGCCTAAAATCATAGTAAGGCCACAGACACCCCAAAACACACCACTAGACTGGGACATGCCCACCAGAAAGACAAGATCCAGCCTCATCCACCAGAACACAGGCACTAGTCCCCTCCACCAGGAAGCCTACACAACCCACTGAACCAACCTTACCCAAAGGGTGCAGACACCAAAAACAATGAGAAATACGAACCTACAGCCTGTGAAAAGGAGACCCCAAACACAGTAAGTAAGCAAAATGAGAAGACAGAAAAACACACAGCAGATGAAGGAGCAAGTCAAAAACCCACCAGATCTAACAAATGAAGAAGAAATAGGCAGTCTATCTGAAAAAGAATTCAGAAAAATAATAGTAAAGATGACACAAAATCTTGGAAATAGAGAGAAAATACAAGAAATGTTTAACAAGGTCCTAGAAGAACTAAACAGAAAACAAACAGTGATGAACAACACAATAAACGAAATTTTAAAATTCTCTAGAAGAGATCAATAGCAGAATAACTGAGTCAGAAGAACAGATAAGAGACCTGGAAGATAAAATAGTGGAAATAACTACTGCAGAGCAGAATAAAGAAAAAAGAATGAAAAGAAGTGAGAATGGTCACAGAGACCTCTGGGACAACATTAAATGGACCAACATCTGAATTATAGGGGTCCCAGAAGAAGAAGAGAAAAGGAAAGGGACTGAGAAAAGATTTGAAAAGATAATAGTTGAAAACTTCCCTAATATGGGAAGGGAAATAGTTAATCAAGTCCAGGAAGCACAGAGAGTCCCATACAGGAGAAATCCAAGGAGAAACACACCAAGACACATATTAATCAAAATACCAAAAATTAACTACAAAGAAAAAATATTAAAAGCAGCAAGGGAAAAACAAATGACACACAAGGGAATTCCCATAATGTTTACAGCTGATATTTCAGTAGAAACTCTGTAAGATTGAAGGGAGGGACAGGACATATTTAAAGTGATGAAGGAGAAAAATCTACAACCAAGATTACTCTACCCAGCAAAGATCTCACTCAGATTTCACAGAGAAATTAAAAACTTTACAGACAACTAAACGTTAAGAGAATTCAGCACCACCAAATCAGCTTTAAAACAAATGCTAAAGGACCTTCTCTAGGCAGGAAACACAAGAGAAGGAAAAGACCTACAATAACAAACCCAAAACAATTAAGAAAATGGTATAGGAACATACATATCAATAATTACCTTAAATCTAAATGGATTAGATGCTCCAACCAAAAGACATAGACTGGCTGAATGGATAAAAAAACAAGACCTTATATATGCTGTCTAAAAAAGACCCACTTGACACCTAGGGACACATACAGATTGAAAGTGAGGGGATGGAAAAAGATATTCCATGCAAATGGAAATCAAAAGAAAGCTGAAGTAACAATTCTCATATCAGACAAAATAGACATTAAAACAAAGACTATTACAAGAGACAAAGAAGGACAGTACATAATGATGAAGGGATCAATCCAAGAAGAAGATAAAACAATTGTAAATATTTATGCACCCAACATAGGAACACCTAAATACATAAGGCAAATACTAACAGCCATAAAAGGGGAAATCGACAGTAACACAAACATAGTAGGGGACTTTACCACCTCACTTTCACCAATAGATCATCCAAAATGAAAATAACTAAGGAAACACAAGCTTTAAATGATACATCAAACAAGATGGACTTAATTGATATTTATAGGACATTCCATCCAAAAACAACAGGATACACTTTCTTCTCAAATGCTCATGGAACATTCTCCAGGATAGATCATATCTTGGGTCACAAATCAAGCCTTGGTAAATTTAAGAAATTTGAAATCATATCAAGTATCTTTTCTGACCACAACGCTATGAGACTAGATATCAATTACAGGAAAAAAATCTGTGAAATATAAAAACACATGGAGGCTAAACAATACACTACTTAATAACCAAGAGATCACTGAAGAAATCAAAGAGTAAATGAAAAAAATACCTATAAACAAATGACAATGAAAACACGATGATCCAAAACCTATGGGATGCAGCAAAAGCAGTTCTACGAGGGAAGTTTTTAGCAACATAATCCTACCTTTAGAAACAAGAAACATCTCAAATAAACAAACTAACTTTACACTTAAAGCAATTAGAGAAAAAGAACCAAAAAATGCCCAAAGTTAGCAGAAGGAAAGAAATCATAAAGAGCAGATCAGAAATAAATGAAAAAGAAATGAAGGAAATGATAGCAAATATCAATAAAACTAAAAGCTTGTTCTTTGAGTAGATAAAAAAAAATTGATAAACCATTAGCCAGACTCATCAAGGAAAAAAGGGAGAAGACTCAAGTCAATAGAATTAGAAATGAAAAAAGAGAAGGAACAACTGACACTGCAGAAATAGAACTACAGAAACAACTGCAGAAATACAGAGGATCATGAGAGAATACTACAAGCAAATATATGCCAATAAAATGGACAACCTGGAAAATATGGACAAATTCTTAGAAATGCACAACCTTCGGTGAATGAACCAAGAAGAAGTAGAAAATATGAACAAACCAATCACAAGCACTGATATTGAAACTGTGATTAAAAATCTTCCAACAAACAAAAGCCCAGGACCAGATGGCTTCACAGGCGAATTCTATCAAACATGTAGAGAAGAGCTAACATCTATCCTTCTCAAACTCTCCCAAAATATAGCAGAGGGAGGAACACTCCCAAACACATTCTAAGAGGCCACCATCACCCTGATACCAAAACCAGACAAAGATGTCACAAAGAAAGAAAACTACAGGACAATATCACTGATGAAAATAGATGCAAAAATCCTAAACAAATTACTAGCAAACAGAATCCAACAGCACATTAAAAGGATCATAGACCATGATCAAGTGGGCTTTATTCCAGGAATGCAAGGATTCTTCAATATATGCAAATCAATCAACATGATACACCATATTAACAAACTGAAGGAGAAAAACCATATGATCATCTCAATAGATGCAGAGAAAGCTTTTGACAACATTCAACACCCATTTATGATAAATACCCTCCAGAAAGTAGGCATAGAGGGAACATTCCTCAACCTAATAAAGGCCATATATGACAAACCCACAGCCAACATCATCCTCAATGGTAAAAAACTGAAGCCATTTTCATAACATCGGGAACAAGACAAGGTTGCCCAGTTTCCTCACTATTATTCAACATAGTTCTGGAAGTTTTAGCCACAGCAATCAGAGAAGAAAAAGAAATAAAAGGAATCCAAATCAGAAAAGAAGAAGTAAAACTGTCACTGTTTGCAGATGACATGATACTATAAAAAGAATCCTCAAGATGCTACCAAAAAACTACTAGAGTTAATCAATGAATTTGGTAAAGTAGCAGGTTACAAAATTAATGCACAAAAATCTCTTGCATTCCTATACACTAATGATGAAAAATCTGAAAGTGAAATTAAGAAAACACTCCCATTTACCATTGCAACAAAAGGAATAAAATATCTAGGATTAATCTACCTAAGGATACAAAAGACCTGTATGCAGAAAATTATAAGACACTGATGAAAGAAATTAAAGATGATACAAATAGATGGAGATATATATCATGTTCTTGGATTGGAAGAATCAACTTTGTGAAAATGACTTAGACTACCCAAAGCAATCTACAGATTCAATGCAATCTCTATCAAACTACCACTGGCATTTTTCACAGAACTAGAACAAAGAACTTCACAATTTGTATGGAAACACAAAAGACCCTGAATAGCCAAAGCAATCTTGAGAAAGAAAAACAGAGGTGGAGAAATTAGGTGCCCAGATTTCAGACAATACTACAAAGTTACAGTAATCAAGACAGTATGGTACTGGCACAAAAACATAAATTTAGATCAATGGAACAGGAAAGAATGCCCAGAGATAAACCCATGCAGATATAGTCACCTTATTTTTGACAAAGGACGCAAGAATATACAATGGAGAAATGACAGCCTGTTCAATAAGTGGTACTGGGAAAACTGGACAGCTACATGTAAAGAATGAAATTAGAACACTCCCTAACACCATACACAAAAATAAACTCAAAATGGATTAATGACTTAAATGTAAGACCAGACACTATCAAACTGTTTGTGGAAAACATAGGGAGAACACTCTATGATATAAATCACAGCAAGATCCTTTTTTGACCCACCTGCTAGAGAAATGGAAATAAAAACAAAAATAAACAGATTGGACCTAATGAAACTTAAAAGCTTAAAAGCTTTTGCACAGCTAAGGAAACCATAAACAAGATTCCCTCAGAATGGGAAAAAAATATTTGAAAATGAAGCAACTGACAGTGGATTAATCTCCAGAATTTACAAGCAGCTCATGCAGCTCAATATTAAAAAAACAAAAAATCCAATCCAAAAATGGGCAGAAGACCTAAATTGACATTTCTCCAAAGAAGATATACAGATTGCCGACAAACACATAAAAGAATGCTCAATGTCATTAATCATTAGAGAAATGCAAATCAAAACTACAATGAGATATCATCTCACACTGTCAGAATGGCCATCATCAAAAAATCTACAACAATAAATGCTGGAGAGGGTGTGGAGAAAAGGGAACCCTTTTGCACGGTTGGTGGGAATGTAAATTGATACAGGCACTATGGAGAACAGTATGGAGGTTCCTTAAAATACTAAAAATAGAACTACCATATGATCCAGCAATCCCACTACTGAGCATATAACCTGAGAAAACCAAAATTCAAAAAGAATCATGTACCAAAATGTTAACTGCAGCTCTATTTACAATAGTCAGGTCATGGAAGCAACCTAAGTGTCCATCAACAGAGGAATGGATAAAGAAGATGTGGCACATATATACAATGGAATATTACTCAGCTATAAAAAGAAATGAAATTGAGTTATAAGTAGTGAGGCGTATGGACCTAGAGTCTGTCATACAGAGTGAAGGAAGTCAGAAAGAGAAAAACAAATACTGTATGCTAACACATATATGTGGAATCTAAGAAAAAAAAAAGTTCATGAAGAACCCAGGGGCAATACGGGAATAAAGACACAGACCTACTAGAGAATGGACTTGAGGATATGGGGAGGGGGAAGTGTAAGCTGGGATAAAGTGAGAGAGTGACATGGACATATATACACTACCAAACATAAAATAGATCGCTAGTGGGAAGAAGCTGCATATCACAGGGAGATCAGCTTGGTGCTTTGTGACCACCTAGAGGGGTGTGATATGGAGAGTGGGAGGGAGGGAGATGCAAGATGGAAGAGATATGGTGACATATGTATATGTATAACTGATTCACTTTGTTATAAAGCAGAAACTAACACACCATTGTAAAGCAATTATATTCCAATAAAGATGTTTAAAAAAAAAGTTTATGCCCCCTTCCACCATTTCCACCAATGGTAATTGAAAACGTATTTATCAAATTGACACAGGAAAAAAAAAAAACAGAATCCAGGAAAATGCAACTTTAAAACAGGAAGGTAATATGAGATATCTTAGGTGATATGAAGATTAAGGTATAGTAGATTAAATTTATGGTTACCAGAGTTGGGAAGTTAGGGAGAAGGGGAATTGGATAAAGGCAATCAAAAGATAGATACTACCAGATATATGGTAAATAAGTACCAGGGATATAATGTACAACATGATAAATATAATTAATACTGCTGTATGTTATGTATTATAGCTGTTTAGAGAGTAAATCCTAAGAGTCCTCATCACAGGGAAAAAATTTTTTTCTATTTCTTTAATTTTATGTCTATGAGAGAATATGGATGTTCACTAAACTTATTGTGATAATTATTTCATTATGTATATAAGTCAAATCAATATGTTGTCCACCTTAAACTTACACAGTGTTGTATAAAAATTATATCTCAATAAAATCAGAAGAAAATAAATAAGCAGATGGATAGAATTTTGAAATTAAAAAATAAAAAATTAAGTTATAGTTAACAAGGTAGGATACAGAACAGATAGAAAATATACAGGAAAAATCTTCTTCATCCTGCACAGAAAAGCACTGAGATTCACATTAGAGCCCGTGGAATGAGATGTAGTACATTATTTAAAGTTGCAATGATAAGTAATTGAAAAATCATAGTCATTAACTATCAAATTAGTATACGATGAGTTGTAAAGACAAGGAGTAATATCCTGCTAAATTATAATCTTTCATAGGGTAGAGGAAATAAATATTGGTGCTAAATCTAGAAATAAACATAACAGTATAATAATCAGAATCAGGAAAAACATTTACAAGAAAACAAAGAGTAAAGAACATTATCAGATAGGCACTTGGAAGGAGCTAAGCCAACGAGGTACCCAACACTGACTCTGGCCAGGGCAGAGACTGCCATTGCCAGAACCACCAGGAAAGGTGCAAAACCAGCCCAGTAGTGTGGCTCTAACCCCTCCAGCCACAATCCTTTCTTTAACCAAGGCACACATACCTGCAAAATGTGAAACCAGCTCAGAAGTGTAGCACAAAGTCCTTGGGCCCCACAAATGCCCCCAACAAAGGCAGAGACTTCCATCATGCCAGGAGAAGCCCATCTCTCTCAGAGCTCTGGCTGCAGCCCTTCAGGCCATATCCTCATTTCTGATGAGGCAGTGAATGCCACTGAGCCTGGGAGAAGCCCTGGCTGGCACCTCTATTGGGCTATAGTCCCTCCAGGTCCAGCTCTACCTCCCACCAAAGTGGGGGCTGCCAGTGAACCCCAGGGAAGACACAGCCCTCACTCATTTCAGATCTTGCTCTCCTGCTAGAAATACCAGGCACACACAGACTGCACAGGGATGCTCCTACACAAGTACACACCTACAAGACAGAATAGATAACTGTTTCACCTAATTTCATAAAGACAGACAAAATTAAACAAAATGAGAAAACAGAGGAATACATTCCAAATTAAAGAACAAGAAAAAATCTTAGGAAAAAACGCTAATAAAACTGAGATAAATAATTTACCTGATAAAGAGTTTGAAGCAATAGTAATAAACATGCTAACTGAACTTAGGAAAAGAACAGTTGAATGCAGTGAGAACTTCAACAAAGAACTAGAAAATATAAAAAATAACCAGTCAAAGGTAAAGAATACAATGACTGAAATGAAAACTACACTAGAAGAAATTAACAACAGATATGTATAACTGATTCACTATGCTGTACACCTGAAACTAATACAACATTGTAAATCAATTATACTCCAATAAAAATTAAAAACAACAACAAAAACAGATTAGATTATACAGAAGAATATACAAGTGACCTCAAATACAGAAGAGTGGAAATCACCCAATCAGAAGAGCAAAAAACAATTTTTAATGAGAATAGTTTAAGGGACATCTGGGACAACATCAAGCAGACTAACTTTCATGTTATAGAAGGAGAAGAGAGAGAGAAAGGGGTAGAAAATGTATTTGATGAAATTATGGCTGAAAAATTCCTGAACCTGAAGATGTTCAGGAACAGGAAGCACAGAGAGTCTCAAACAAGATGAACCCAAAGAGATCCACATCAAGACATATCATAATTAAAATGGAAACACTCAAAGATAAAGAGAGAACTTTAAAGGCAGCAAGAAAAAATAAACCAAAGAGCCACATACCAGGAGACCCCCATAAGGCTACCAGCTGATTTTTCATCAGAAACTTTGAAAGCCAGAAAGGAGTGGTAAGATATATTTTAAATGCTGAAAGAAAAAAACCCTACTACCTAGGATACTTTTTACTCAGCAAGGTCATCATTCAGAATTGAAGGAGAGACAGACAGCTTCCCAGAGAAGCAAAAACTTAAGAGTCCATCACTACTAAACTGACCTTATTAGTAAAGTTAAAGGGTTTCTTTAAGTGAAAAAGAAAAGGCCATAACAAGAAATAAGAAGATATAGGAATGGAAAAATCCTGTTGGTAAAGGCAAATATATAGTAAAGGCAGTGGATCAATCACTTAAATAAGCTAGTATGAAGGTTAAAAGACAATTGTAGAATCAACTATAACTACAATAAACAATTAAGGGATAGACATGAGGATGCAAAATATGAAATAGAAAACACAAAACACTCGGGGAGTAATAAAAAATATAGATCTCTTAGAATGTGTTTGAACTTAAATTATTATAAGCTTAAAACAAGTAGATATAGTCATAAGTCAACATATATGAATTTCATGGTAACCACAAATTAAAAACCTACAATAGATACACAAAAATTAGAGAGGAGCTTCCCTGGTGGCGCAGTGGTTGAGGGTCCGCCTGCCGATGCAGGGGACACGGGTTCGTGCCCCAGTCCGGGAAGATCCCACATTCCGCGGAGCGGCTGGGCCCGTGAGCCATGGCCACTGAGCCTGCATGTCTGGAGCCTGTGCTCTGCAACAGGAGAGGCCACAGCGGTGAGAGGCCCATGTACCACAAAAAAAAAAAAAAATTAGAGAGAAAGGAACACAAACATAATAGAAAAGAAAATCATCAAATCATAAGGGAAGAGACTAAAAAGAACAGAGAAAAACTACAAAAACAATTAACAAGTAAACAAGGAGCAAAATGGCAATAAGTACACACCTATCAATAATCACTGTAAATGTCAATGGGCTAAATGTTCCAATCAAAAGACATAGGATGGCTGACTGAATTTTAAAAAAAGACCCATCTATACGCTACCTATAAAATATGCACTTCAGAACTAAAGACACATGCATACTGAAAATGAGGGGATGGAAAAAGATATTCCATGCAGACTGAAAGAAAAGAGTCTCAGGTAGCAATACTCACACCAGACAAAGTAGGCTTTGAAATAAAGTTAGTAATAAAAAACAAAAAATGGTATTATATGATGAAAAATGGGTCAGTACAAGAGGATATAACTTTTGTAAACATGTATGCATCTAATATAGGAGCACCTAAATATGTAAAGGAAATATTAACAGATACAAAGGGAGTAATTGAAATTGACAGTAATACAAAACCATTATGAGACTTTAATACACCACTTACATCAATGGATAGAACATCCAGACAGAAAGTCAACAAGGAAACAGTGGCATCAGAAAGGGAAAGCAAGAAAATAATCCTGTTTAAAAATCACTTCTAAAAGAGTAAAATACCTAGGAATAAACCTAACCAAGGAGGTGAAAGACCTATACTCTGAAAAGTATAAGACACTGGTGAAAGAAATTGAAGACAAAACAAATAAATGGAAAGGTATCCCAGGTTCATGGATTGGAAAAATTAATACTCTTGAAATGTCCATAGTACTCATAACAATCTTCAGATTTAATTCAATCCCTATCAAAATAACCATGACATTTTTCACAGAACTAGAACAATACTAATTGTTTGGAAACAAAAGAAGACCTCAAATGGCCAAAGCAATCTTGAGAAGAAAAAAAAAACAAAACCCATAGCTGGAGGTATCATACACCCTGACTTCAGACAATACTCAAAGCTACACTAATCAAAGCAGTATGGTACTGGCACAAAAACAGATACATAGATCAATGAAACAGATTAAAGAGCCCAGAAATAAATCCACACACAGATGGTGAATTAATCTATGACAAAGAAGGCAAGAATATACAATGGGGAAAAGACAGTCTCTGCAATGTGGTGCTGAGCAAACTGGACAACTACATGTAGAAGAATGAAATTAGAACATTTTCTCATACCATATCTAAAAATAAACTCAAAATGGATTAAAGACATAAATGTAAAATCAGAAACAATAAAACATCTAGAAGAAAACATAGGGAGCACACTCTCTGCCATATGTCTTAGCAACATCTTTTTGGATCTGTTTCCTCAGGCAAGGAAAACAAAAGCAAAAAATAAACAAATGGGACCTAATCAAACTTAAAATCTTTTGCAATGTGAAGGAAACCATTAACAAAATGAAAAGGTAACCTATTGAATGGGAGTGGAAATTTTGCCATTTGCAGCAGCATCAGTGGAACTGGAGGGTATTATGCCCAATGAAGCAAGTCAGACAGAAAAAGACAAATACGGTATGTTTTCACTTATGTATGGAACCTGAAAAATAAAACAAATGATCAAATATAACAAAACAGAAACAGCTTCACAAATACAGAGAATAAACTAGTGGTTACCAGTAGGGAGGGATGAGGGAAGATGCAAGTTAGGGAAAGGGGATTAGAGGTGCAAACTACTGGCTATAAAATAAATGAGGTACAATGATGTAATATACTATATGGGAAATATAGTCAATATTTTATAATTTTATATGAAGTGTAACCTATAAAAATATCAAATCACTATGTTGTACACCTGAAAACTATATAATATTGTAAGGCAACTATACTTCACTTAAAAGAAAAGAATTTCATCAGGTATATTTTCCTATTCATTAGTCCTATGTCTAATATGCTGCTCAATGCCTCCATTTAATTCTTTTCAATTGTTCAATTATAATTTTCATTTTTAAATTCCATTTTTTCTGATTGCTTATTTCTGTGACTTCATCCTTTATTTATTTAAATATGTCATGTATAGGCTTTCTATATTCTGATTCTAACAGATCCAGTATATGAAGTCTTTGTGAATCTAAATCTGTTGTTAATTGTTTCTGTTGACTCTCATTCATAGAGGCTTGTCTCCTCCTGTGCTTAGTGCTCTTTGTGAGTTCTTTGAGCTTGAAAATCTGTGGAAATCCCAAAAGTGTCAGTGGGATACTTTTCCTACTCCTCCTTGTAGCCAGGAGGTACCACAAAATTGGCATACTTTCAATTGACCTCTTAAGTGGACATGGTAGTCCCAAGCTTAGATATACCACCCATAGTGGGCTCAAAGCACTTATCTGGACACCAGTGGTTCTCTGAATATCTGCCTGGAAGCATCCCTGACTCCCATCTCCCAATACATATTTTTCTGAGCTCTGGACCTGTATACTTTGGCTTGTTAGTTTGGAAGGTAATGGTAGAGGATGATCCTTGAAGGGGAAAAAGGTGTGATTTATGCAGAATCTAGTTGTTCTAAAGAAGGAGAATGCCCCCGATCTTCTAGTCCATCACACTGCAAGCAGCAAACATTTATTCAACTCGATTCTTAAATTATGTCCTGCTTCTCACATCCTAGAAGTACTGTCCCTTGTCCATACCATATCATCCTTCTGAATGGAGTCCTGTCCTTTCTCCTTAGCACCACCAACTCAAGACCAAAAACAAGAGGTAATAAGATTTTACATCACAAGGTAAGATCATTAACAACCTAAAATGTAATGTTATAAAGACTCAGCTGCTGATGAATTATGCCTGTCTCTCTTCAGCTTGGACTACCTTATACTTATCTGGCTTTCCACACCTACAAATAACCCTGTTCTTTCTAGTGCAAATCAATTTAGCTTCTCTTTTTCCAACCATGTACAGAGGTCTAAATCTTTCTGACAAAATAGTATAAAATCACGCATATATGGAACTAAGACAGTTTTTTCCCAAAAAGAGATTATCTCACTCCTTTTTTTTCCTTTCTTCTCACCCTTTACCTGTAGATAAATAGATGTCCCCTTTACCTGTAGATATTATATGTATAGTCACATGTGAGAGACAGGTGTGCTGTTATATTTTATCAAGTGGCAACAACAAAAAATCCTTATAGTTTTAAAATTTGACCACAGAGGAAACTGGTCAAAGATTATCCTTGAGATCACTTTCATCTTTAATGGCTATTATTTATGAAATGGAAACTTCCCTGAGGTTAAGAGGCAAGTCACTTCATATATTTGTCATTAAAAAGAAAAATAATGATCTTGTAGATTTTGAATTCCTTTTTATAAGCATATTAACCAAATAACATGTGATGAAGAAAAAAACAGAACCAAAGGAATCTGAGAAAGAGATTCCAGTGCCATCTGGGAAGTCAAGGCGATGCTTAAGTCATCTTATGTGGTGGTAGATAGGCATAGATTACATGCCAAGGGTGCAGGGATTTACAAAGTAAAAGTTTTAAGCTTACATCAAGTACTTTTCTGTTACTTCCTCTTCAAGCACTAATAATTTGGGCATAGCCTCCTCCTAAATAATCAACTCCTTTCCAAGTATGATCATATTCTTCCACAAAGATTTAAAAGTCTTGGGACTCAAACTTCAGAGTTGTTTCTATTGCAATACAATACAATACAATATTCCTTTGTGTCACAAGTTAACATACAAATAACTATTAATGGGTAACAATAAACTTTTTTTAAAAGACCTTGATATCAACCAATTAGACACAAATTATTACAACAGAGACATAGAAGGATTGGTATAGCTGTAAAAGACAACTGTGTGAATAATGTGCATGATTAAAGCCAACGTATTTTTTCCAGACCTCCTACAGCATTGCTTTTGATAAAAGTATATCACAACTTACTAAGATTATGTCTATGTTACAAAGCCTGACAATTTTTAGGGTATGGGTTATGTATATAGTGATGATGGGAAGGTATCAGTGAGATTCAGCAGCACTAAGGCAAATGGTTTTATTTCAGAAGGAGTGAGAGGGCAGGGATCAGTCACTATGAGGTAGGAGATAGATGGCCCCCTGGGCCAGACAGCCTGGGTCTGTCAAGAAGAGTAAAACTATGAAGCCTTGTTCTCACCCAGACACTCCAAGGACAAAGCTAATGGCAGAAGCTGAGCTCTGCTGAAGTAAAGAGATAAGATGACCACTCCTGAGGTCAAGTAAAACTTCCCTGTCTGGACATGAGCAGGAAGACTCTTTGGAGGTGAAAAAGGGAGGGGGCACTACCCCATAATAAGTGTGGACATGCACCCACAGTTCTCTGCGGTGGGATCTGTCTTAGCATAAAGGTACACACGCATGTTGCAGAGTGTCCTAGAACAGGTCAGATGTGGGAAAAGAAACAAGATAACTGGCAAAGGTAAACAAAGACCCAGAAGGACTGTCCTATATAAGTGATTTAAATCACCTCTTTGCTGAGCTCCTCATTCAGGATGCCTGTACTTCCCTCCGGGTGTGTATTTCTGCCCAGCTTCTGACTTACTGTGCTCCTCCTCATTAGAGAGGATGACCATACCCTTCCTCTCTGGGTGTGTATCTCTGCCTAGCTTCAGTCTTAAATCACCAACCTGTTTCTCTGTGTGCTCTCCCACTTGTGCTGTGTCTTTAATAATAAACTTTGTATCTGTTTTTACAGTTTTTGCCTCTTTGAAACATTCTTTCTTTCAAACAGGGTAAAGAGCCAGGGCCACTTTTCTTCTAGCCTCTAGTCCCTGGTGGTCTAATGGCTAGGATTCCTGGTTTTCATCCAGGCTACCCAGATTCAATTCCTGGGCAGGGAACTAAGATCACTGCTGTCTCTCTGAGATCAACTGGAGAGTTAAAGGGTTTAGTCTATACATAACTTCCAGGAAAAGTCACAGTATGTGCCTTCATTTCCTTTTAGTGTACAATAGTTTGAGGTTGCAAAGCACTTGCACCAAAACTGTTTCACTGAATAAATGCAAGTTAGTGGTTTTTGTTTTCCTTCGCTCCTTGTGTGACAGCAATGAGCTTTGAGACTTTCACCTGAACCTGAACTTAGCTAATACATATCCATCTAAGTTTTGTGAATTAAATTATAACTAAATACACTAGGAAGCCAGGCTACTGAAATTAATTGTATTACAAAACGAAATGTTATTGTAATACTGCTGTTGACTCCTAGTGCACTGTTCCCCAAACTTTCATGCTTAACTGATCTTTACAATTTTGTCATGCCTTTGCACAGTGTACTATCATTTACTTAGCATTTTTTATTTTTAAGATATCAATCCTTTTAAGATACCCTTCTATCTCTCATGAAATTTAGATTTGCATGTACTTACATTTTACTAAGGGGTATACAATAAATAAGTAGCAACTAAAATTAAAAAGAAGATTGTTCATATGCCTCCTCCTAATATTTTCAAATTCTACCACTTGTATGTTATCCTACCTTGGAAAATGCTAATTTAACTATATTTTTGTATGCTGTACATTTTTTAATATTGTATTTTCTCTTAAACAATGTATGCTTATCAGTACTTATTAAAGAGAAGTCATGAATGAATACAAAAATATAGGTAGAGGACATGGGTCAACAACATATTTTGTCTTTAGGTATAGTTACATAAAAATATCTGTCCAAGATTTACGAGATATCCAAGAAAATAAGAAAAATGAAATAACAATATTATCCATTTTTTTCAGCCTTATGTTGAATATTTGATGCTGTACAACTTTCAGACTGATAAACTATGCATCCCTTCCAGTTCAGAATGGGTCTATTCATGTATCTTTCAACGAAGATACAGTTTCAAAGTTCAGATTATTCTTAAAGAAAAATGACATTCTTTTAAGTTCCATTACTTTATTAGACCTTCTAACTTGATAAATCAAAAGGTAAAAGACCACTATATAAACATCTATGACATAAGGAATTTCTGAGACTCTTATTTATTGGCTACAACATTTAGCTAACAAAACTGAGTAAATTCCATATGTTCACTGTGTTTCAGAAACCTATAAACATACCATGAAGAAAAGCTATGTGCATAGTTTACAGATGGTCCTAATGTTTACAGTAGCTAGATTATTTAATAGTTTAAGCAAAGGATACTTATGAATGCTTCAAAAGATAAGCAAAAAAGAAATGCTAAAATCATCAAATATATTATAGGTAACAGCTCTTAGAAATGTACTTAAAAGGATAGTTAAACTGTACAAACATACAACAATGAGATTACTGTATTTTATATTATAAATTGTTTCACAATTGGTTGAACTTTCCCACAATAAAATCTTTCAATGAAAGCTTTCAAAAAATAAAACAAAAACTTGATTATTTAACATGATTTAAGATTAGTTAAATTAAAATGTATGTTAAATTTCATTGGGCCAAGATTGGAAGAATATTCTTATTATCTTTCAAGAAGAAACTGAAATACAGAGAAATAGTGAAGATAAAATACCTGCCAAAAAAAAGGAGAAATGAAAGATATAAAGGTGTGAAAAAGTAATTTTAGAAATAATAAATATTATACTGGAAAATTAGCCCAATATCAAATATTACATACAGTCTAAAAATAAAAAAACACTCTTATCTAGAAATACAACTAATATTATTAAGTATCATTCCTATTTCCAGTAATTATACCTTGTTAATTTTTGTAGACTGTTGGATCTTAATTTTTTTATAAATGGGGAAAGGATATTGCTACTTCAGGTTTCCAGTCTGGCATGAAAGGAGCTTAGAAGTCATCACTCCATGCTAACAAGTAAAAAGTTAAACAAATTGAAAAAAAAAACCTCTACTTAGATCCAGCAGAAAAGTGAGGTCACAAGGCAAAATGCTGCCTCCTAAATTGGAGAGACAGGTAGATACAGAGAATCAGAACTTACCAAAGCAGAAACTTACTAGCAGAAACCTCCATGGGAACCAGTCCAGGGGAGGAAAATCTAACTTGTAATTGACAAATTGCTCAAGGCTCAGTGTGGACAAGGCTGCAAGTTAAAAACTCCAAGGGGACATAATCATAGGGGAACTCACACACTTGTGAGTTTTACCTCTAGGAGCTCTACCAGGTTTTCAATGAATATCAAAGAAAAATCCCCTTATTCTTCTAGCAGGAGGAGCATTTTGAAATACACCAGAGCATTCTGTTCTTCTTAACAAGGCCTGACCTCAAAAGAAACTATTTTTACCAAAAACTAACCTAATAGGGTTCTACAGAACCTATCCTATCAAGGGAAAGGGAAATACCCACCACCAGCCTACACTAGCTATCCTGTCCCACCTACAGGGGTAATAAAACACCTTAGAGGCACTGGTGAAATTCACAGCCCAGGGAAACCAGCTCAATGAAAGACTGAGACCTAAAGATAGCTCTTTACTAGAGATGGTTCAGCACCCCCCTGCCAACACATTACTAAAGATCTATTTACCATAGTTCCTTTAACCCAGTACATCATGTCCACCTGTCAACAAAAAATTACAAAACATACCAAAAGGCAGTAAATAAATAAATAAATAAATAAACTGAGCAAATGTCAGAATCAAACTCAGAACAGCAGGAGTACTGCAAATGAACTATGGTTAATATGCTAAGTGCTTTAATGAGAAGAGTAGACAAATTGGAAGAGTAGACAAGATGGATAATGTAAGTCAAGAGATTAAAATACTAAAAATAAAGAAGGAACGCTAGAGATCAAAGACAGTGTATCAGCAATGAAGAATGACTTTGATGGGCACATAAATAGACTGGACATGGCTAAGGAAAGGATTTCTGAGCTTGAGGATATGAAAAAACTTCCAAAACTATTTTTTAAAAAAGTAGAAAAAAACTACATAAAAAATACAGAACATATACAAACTGTGGAACAACTGCAAGATGTGTAACATATGCTTTATGTAAATATCAGAAGGAGAAGAAAGAAAAAGAAGAAATAGTCAAAGAAATAATGATTGAGAATTTCCCCAAATTAATGTCAGATACCACACCAATTTTCCAGGAAACTCGGAGCACACCAAGCAGGACAATACAAAAACAAAAATAAAAACAAAAAAGAGAAAAAAATTATTCCTAGGCACATGATATTCAAACTACAGAAAATCAAAGATAAAGAAAAAATCCTGAGAGAAGCCAAAGGGGAAAATAACTTGTAACTATAGAGGAGCAAAGATAAGAATTACATCTGATTTCTCTGAAACTATGCAAGCAAGGTGAGTAAACTGAAATACTTTAGGTGTTAAGAGAGGAAAAAAAAAAAACCCACCAACCTATAATTCTGTCCCTCTGAAACTGTTCTTCAAAAGTGAAGGGACTTTCTCAGACAAACAAAAATTGAGGGAACTTGTTGTCAGTAGACCTGTCTTGGAAGAAATGTTAAAAGAAGTTCTTCAGTAAGAAGGAAAATTATATAGGTAAGAAATGCAGATCTACATAAAGAAAGGAAGAGCAGGAAGAAGATATAAGTGAAGTAAAATAAAACCTTTTACTTTACTTATTCTTAATTGATCTAACAAGTAACACTTTTTTCAAAATAATAATAGAAACTATTATGTATACTTATGTATAAATATGTGTATGAATGCTTCTGTATAAGTGAAATAAATGACAGTAATGATACAAGAAACAGAAAGAAAAATTAGCAATTATTGTTACTATAAGGTACATGCAGTACCCATGAAGCAGTATAGTGTTATTTGAAAATGGACTTTGATTAGTTGTAAATATATATTGCAAACTCTTGAGCAACCACTAAAAAAAGTAAAAAAAAAAAAAAAGAGAAACAGAGAAAAAAGAAGTACAATTGGTATGCTAAGGAGAGAAAATGTAATCATATAAAATGCTCATTTAAAACCATGAAAGTCAGATAAAGTGTGAAAGATAAAATTAGGAACAAAGAACAGGGGCAACAAATAGAAAACAGTAACAAATAGCACAGATATTAATCCAACTATATCAATAATTACTTTAAACATAAATGGCCTAAAAACACCAATTAAATAAAAGAGATTGTCAAAGAGGATTCCCCCCCTCAAAAAGAGAAAAGACCTAACTGTATGTTGTCTAGAAGAAACCCACTTTATATTAAAAGTAAAGGGATGGAGAAATATACCACATTACCACTAATTAAAATAAAGTAGAAGCAGCTATATTAATTTCAGATAGAGCAGTCTTCAGAGCAAGGAAAGTTATCAGGGATAAAGAGGGAAATTACATAATGATAAAAGGGTCAATATTATAAGAATACAATAATCCTTAATAAGTATATGCCACTCTACATCTATTAGAATGGTCAACATCCAAAACACTGATGCCAAATACTGGTGAGTATGGGAAACAACAGGAACTCTCATTCACTGCTGGTAGAAATGCAAAATGGTGCAGCCACTTTGGAAAACAGTTTGGCAGTTTCTTACACACCTAAACACATTCATCATATAATCCAGCAATCTTGCTCCTTGGTATTTGCCCAAATAAATTGAAAGCTATCCATAATCGATAAAACTTGGGAGCAACCAAGATGTACTTAGTAGGCAAATGGATAAATAAACTGTAGGACATCCAGATAATGAAATATTACTCAGTGCTAAAAAGAAATGAGCTATCAAACCATGAAAAGAAATGGAGGAAATTTAAATGCATACACTATGTGAAAGAAGCCAATTTGAGAAGATTACATACTGTATAACCCCAACCATATTATATTCTGGAAAGGCAAAACTATGGAAACAGTAAAAAGTTCAATAGTTGCAAGAGTTAGGGGTGAGGCAGGGATGCATAGGCAGATCACAGAGGATTTTTAGGGCAGTGAAACTATTCTGTATTATGTTACAATGGTGGGCACAAATCATTATACATTTGTCAAAAACCCACAGAATGTACAAAACCAAGAGAGGAACCTCACATAAACTGTGGATTTTGGGTGATAATGATGTATCCACGTAGGCTCATTGATCATAACAAATGTACCACAGTAGTGTGCAATGTCAAAAGCTGGGGAGGTTGTATGGGTGTGGAAGTGTGAGTATATGGGAACTCTCTGTATTTTCAGCTCCATTTTGCTAATGAACCTAAAACTGCTCTAAAAATAAAGTTTATTAAATTTTTTTAAAGATTATTCCCAATGCTATGCAAATTAAGCAGGCCCTGCCCATGTGCATATCATTCTCTAATAAAGTTAGGCAGTGAGGAAAATGAACTATTTGTTAAGGAAAAATTAAACAATTATTGGTAAAGCACAGCATTTTCCAAGGCACTCTTCAAAAGAAATTTTCCTTTTGGAAGTAATTTTGAGAAATTCCGTCCATTTTATTCTCTCTTGTCAAGCAACAATGCATACTTGCTAATAAGTCCTAAAGTAAAGAAAGTTACTGGAGTGCAGTGGTTAAGAATCCGCCTGCCAGTGCAGGGGCACGGGTTCGAGCCCTGGTCCGGGAAGATCCCACATGCCACGGAGCAACTAAGCCCGTGAGTCACAACTACTGAGCCAACGTGCCACAACTACTGAAGCCCTTGTGCCTAGATCCTGTGCTCCACAACAAGGGAAGCCACCACATTGAGAAGCCCATGCACCGCAACTAAGAGTAGCCCGTGCTCTCTGCAACTAGAGAAAGCCCGTGCGCAGCAAAGAAGACCCAACACAGCCAAAAATAAATAAATAAATAAATAAAATTTATTTTTTAAAAAAGAAAGTTATTTAATGCAGCTATTTAATGCAGTGCTTATTTATTCAGCAAACACTTATATAGCATTTCCTTTGCAGGAGGTATTCTTCTAAGCAGTTTTTCAAATATTAACTCTTAATTAAACTTCTCATAAGAATGAACTCAGAATTCTCCTAAGAACTTTTTGAGGGAGTCATTATTATTATTCCCATTTTACAAATGAGGAAAAGTGTCACAAAAATATTAAGTTACCCAAGTCCGCAGCTAGTAAATTGTGGAGCTGGGATTCAAATAAACATGTGTAAGCATAGAGCCACATTTCAATGTAAAACTATGGAAATAAAATGGAATTAGTACTCTGATATACTTTGAGAATTAATGGTAGTATATCACATTATAGTTTTCAAAAATGTTTCCTTTGTTTTTCTCATTTGGAAGTACAATAACCCTAGGGATATGAGTCACAGAGATGTTTTATAAATATTAAATGATTTTTCCAAGATTTCAGAGTTAATAAGTGATGAAGTTGAAATTTCAGTTTTGATTTACTGAATTCTGAAGTCTGTTCTCTTTGCAATATGCTCTGCTAGGAACAACAGGACTTTCTGCTATGTAATGAGGATAGGCAAGGGCGGGGTGAGGGGATGATGGGCTTTAAGACTGGAAACGGATTTGAAGGCCAATTGTAAAAATTGGAAGGAGTCTTACTTCCAGGCAAAGGCGTTTGGACATGATTGAATAGAAGAAAATGGTGGTTTAATGAGAGGGTTTTTTTCACTGCTCAGGGGGACAACTGAAGCAGTTCGCTGTAAACGTGAATCTACATAATATGAACAATGTTTGTAATAAAGAATGAATGGAAGCTGGAAGAACCGCAAAATTATTAAATTAGCATTGTGGTCTAAAATAAAAGGTTGTCTGATTAAAATAACCGATATTTTATGCCCCCTAATTATATGAAAGAAGGTTTACATATGTAACATTAGAGTTAAAAATAAACACATTTACACAAAAATTGAGTCATTTTCTATTTACCATTTTTATACATCTCTATTATCCTATTTCATCTATAGGAAGAGTGAAGTTCCTTCTTGGCTTCTCTTCAGGAAGAGAATACTAATTGCTCCTTTGGATCAGAGAGATTATGGCTCCCCTATTGCACACAATAGGGGAGCATGTGGTGTAAATCTATAAGGACTCATTTGTTAATGATATGTCCTTTATCTGCATTTTACAATAAGGAGTACGTTTTCTTAAAAGCATTTGGGCTCTTTTCAACTTATTTTAAAGCCAACAAATACAAAAGAACAGGTCTTGACACAATTATATAGTACTGTTTTCACATGATTAGGGCAACTTGACAAATACTCAGCACTGAAACAGAACTCCAAACCATGTTGTTCACAAGGACATAATCATAGCCTCAATAGACTTTTCAAAGTTGTGACAAGAACATAATGCAAGAATCCCTTGGAAAAAAAAAGAAGAAGCGGCAGCAAAGCTGAGGGATGGAAAATCAATTGTGACCATGAAATATATATGCATAGAGTTTTTAATATGATTTTTTAATATTGGATAACCAACCCAAAACAGCTACATATGTTCCCATCTTTGGGTATGAGTTCAGCCTTCGATAAAATGATCTCATAGGTCAACACACTCAACGCATACTGGCAGAACACTAGGACTGTTTTCAGGCAGGCTATTGTGCAAACAGGGTCAAGGCACTACAAGGATCCCTAGCCTGGCCTGTGGGTAGAGTGCACATTTTGAGCCCATTTCTGCCGGCACTGTCAGTTTATTAAGCTGCCGGCTGCCTGCACTTTCTATTCTCATTTCCATTCTCTTGCTTTCAGTGTTTTTGGAATCAGTTGAAGTTGAAACATCTTGGAAGAAAAGTTTGGTTTTTTGAACCCCCTGGTTTCAATTATTTTTAAATCTGACGCACAAACACTGCTTTTAAAGATATGTGACTGAAGTGCCAAATAAGGCTCTTTTGATTTTTTGAAATACATGTGGTTGAAATTTGAGACCTGGCTGCTGCCAAGCTGCAGTTCAGGGAATAGAATACTGGCACAAGAAAACGAGCTGTTGTTCGGAGGATAATGTCAGAAGGAACTGTCCTACAGAAGGAAAATGTAAATTTTCATGATTTAGCTTATGCTTGTGGGACAATTCCATAATCCTTTGTTAAACATGTAAAAGTTGAAATGCTGACTCTCCTGTTGTTTATTCGGGTTCTCAGCTGTAAGTTTCTCATCTATAATAAGTCAGACTTACATTGAATTTTTATAATGGTAATTTTTAAAATTACATTCACAAGATACCACGACACGAATCCAAATAGGTACATTTTGTTTTTTAAGTGTAACACGAAGGCAATAGGTATTGATTTCTCA